>NW_027632708.1:0-80672 GCF_902686455.1 Sciurus vulgaris | reverse complement strand
TCCTCATGAAAGACCCATAATCACTGTCCTAAGGAGAGTAGAGTGCGGTCATGGAAGTAGTACTCTGAAGAAATGCAGGTGAGTGGGCACCACTGCTCCCTTGGAGCACATTTGGAAACTGAAAGGTGTCAGTGAAAATGGGTTACATGTGAAACTGGTGCTGTTTTCCAGTGTTGATTCATTTTGTGTGGAGAGGAGAAGAGAAGAGAAAAGAAAGAGGGGAGAGGATTCTGAATTTGTTTCTTTTGTTTGTTTGGAATTTCCACAATCCATCTGAGCTGGGGACCGGAAAATGAACTTGAGAGGTAAGCACTCTATGTGATGGGCTATATCTCCAGCACAGGAATGACCTCTGAGTTACAACACTTGATCACCTACAGTCCTACTTTGTGTAAATGCATGCAGGCAAGCAATCATGACCAAGACAAACAATGCCTACAAATTCTTAATTTTCTTGTTTACATTCCAGCAAGAAACTTTTTTGCATGTCAATACCCAAGGCTAGAGGTGTGTCCTGAGGGAAATAGTTTTTCTGTCTTCATTAAGGAGGAAATCGAATGTAGCTGGTCTCTGAGCAGAAAATTTTTATCAGGGATCCATGGACGCCAGGGGCAGGGGCAGACCAGTACTATATGAGATTGGTGACTATGAATGTAGATTTGAGGATCATTCACACATGCATGCCTAGCCATTATATTCGCAATCTACTGACACTTTCCACGATTCTATTTTTTTCTTATTTTTCCTTTTGTCATTTTTTTTTTTTTATTTTAAAGAGCAGAGTTGTGTGCATAATGGACAAGCCAGTTCTGGTGATGGATCTTGCACATTCTCTGGAAAGGGTGAAGCATAGAAATTTTCTCCTCCTGCTTTATGCCTCTTTCAATCAGTGAGGGAGTGCTTCAGTTATTTAGCCAGATGCTGTTGGGGATAGAAACAGGCAAAAGCAACTGGTGATGCCTCATGTGGTCTGGGGTACCAGAAGCGAAACGTGGTGTCAAAAAGAAAACATTCTTCATCCTATTTCAACCTTCTTTTCAGAATGATTTCAGTTATTCCTCTCAAGATCCATTACAGAGAGATAAGTGGCTGAAAGTGATATCTTTGTTCCTTTATTCATTCAGGTGCATTCAATTCCACTCAGAAAAATGCATCAATTGTTTACCAGTTCTCCTGTGTCATGAGAACCATTCATGGGAGACCTCCTATAATCAAAGGGGAGGGAGCAGGCATTGGGCTTCTAGGTTGTGAATGGCCCCATGCTTCTAGGCTGTGGTAGGAGAAGGCACTTGTTTGCACTCCCCAGAGGGTTTGTGAAGCCTTGGGCAACATGAACATTGAGGAGTGGCTCCTGTGATATGGCCTGCACTGCAGATTCCACCTGAGGTCAGAGAATTATTTAAGAATTATTAAATTTAAGAATTATTGGGATTGAGGAACAACAGAGATACAAACCAAAGGAATGAACAATCTATTCAATGAAATAATATCAATTTCCCAAACCTGATGAATGAAATAGAAAATCAAATACAAGAGGCTTACAGAACACAAAATACACAAAATCACAACAGATCCACACCAAATTCCTAACATTCAAAATAAAGATAGAATTTTGAAGCTGTGAGAGAAAAACATCAGATTACATATAGGGGGAAACCAATACAGACAGCATCAGACTTCTCAACCCAGCTCTAAAAGCTAAAATGGCCTGGAACAATATATTTCAAACTCCAAAACAACATAGTTGCCAACCAGGAATCCTATACCCAGCAAAACTAATCTTCAGGTTTGAAGATGAAATAAAATCTTTCCATGATAAACAAAAGTTATAAGATTTACCAATAGAAAGCATATGCTACAGCATGTTCTCAAAAAAATAGTTTATGAGGAGGAAATGAAAAACAACAATGTAGGTCAGCAAAGGGAAGAAATACCTTAGAGAAAAACCACTCAAAGAAGAAGCCAAGCCAACTTAAAAACCAAAAATAAGCCCAAATGACTGGGAATACAAATCATATCTCAATAATAACCCTGAACATTAATGACCTAAACTCATCAATCAAAACACGTAGATGCCAAAATGGATTAAAAAGAAAGACCCAACAATATCCTGCCTGCAAGAGACTCATCTCATAGAAAAAGATATCCACAGACTAAAGGTAAAAGGATGGGAAAAAACCTACCACACACATGGACTCAGTAATAAAGCGGGGGTATCCATTCTTATATCAGATAAAGAGGACTTCAAGCCAAAGTTAGTCAAAAGGGATAAAGAAGGACATTTCATACTGCTTAAGGAAACAATAAATCAGGAAGACATAACAATAGTAAATATTTATGCCCCAAACAATGGTGCATCTTTGTAAATCAAATAAATTCTTCTCAATTCCAGGAATCAAATAGACCACAAACCAATAATTCTGGGTGATTTTATCACACCGCTGTCACCAGTAGATTGATTTTCCAAACAAATACCAACCGAAGAAACCATAGAACTCAATAACACAATCAATAACCTAGACTTAATAGACATATGTAGAATATTCCATCCATCAACAAGCAGATTCACTTTCTTCTCAGCAGCACATGGAAGCTTGTTGAAAATAAACCTTATGTTATGCCACAAAGCAGCCCTTAGGAATGCAAAAAAATAGAGATACTGCCTTGTGTTCTATCAGCTCATAATGGACTGAGAGTAAAATCAATGACAAAATAAAAAACAGAGATAATTCCAACACCTGGAGACTAAATAATATGCTTTTGAATGAAACACAGATACCAGAAAACATCAGGGAGGAGATAAAAAAATTCTTAGAGGCCAATGAGAATGGGGATACTACATATTAATATCTCTGGGACACTATGAAAGTGGTACTAAGAGGAGAATTCATTGCATGAAGTGTATTCCCGAAAAGAATAAAAAGTCAACAACTAAATGACCTAACATTACAGCTCAAAGCCCTAGAAAAAGAAGAACAGAATAACAGCAAAAGTATAGAAGACAGGAAATAGTTAAAATCAGAGCTGAAATCAATGAAATTGAAACAAAAGAAACAATTCAAAAAATGGATAAAACAAAAATTGTTCCTTCAAAAAGTAAACAAAATAGACAAACCCTTAGCCACACTAACAAAGAGAAGGAGAGAGAAAAATCAAATTACTAAAATTCGTGATGAAACAGAAAATATCACTACAGACACCACTGAGATCCAGAACATAATGAGAAGCTACTTTGAAAATCTGTATTCCAATAAAATAGAAACTACTGAAGACATTGACAAATTTCTAGAGATACATGCTCCTCCCAAACTGAACCAGGAGGACATACACAATTTAAACAGATCAATAACAAGCAATGAAATACAAGAGGCCAGTAAAAACCCACTATTGAGGAAAAGCCTAGGACCAGATAAATTCTCAGCCAAATTCTACAAAACCTTCAAAGAAGAACTCATTCCAATACTTCTCAAAGTATTCCAGGAAATAGAAAAGGAGGGTACCTACCAAACTCATTCTTTGAAGCTAATTTTACCCTCATACACAAACCAGTAAAAGACACATCAAGGAAAGAAAACTTTAGACCAATATCCTTGATGAATATAGATGTAGATTCTTAACAAAATATTGGCAAACTGTATCCAAAAACATATTAAGAAAATCATCACCACGATCAAGTGGGGTTTACCCCTGGAATGCAAGGATGGCTTAAAATCCATAAATCAATAAACATTATCCATCATGTCAATAGACTTAAGGATAAGAATCATATGGTTATTTCAATTGACACAGAAATAGCATTCAACAAAATAAAACACCCCTTCATGCTCAAAACAGTAGAAAATATAGGAAGAATAGGAACATACTTAAACATTGTAAGGTCTATTTATGATAAGCCCATGGCCAACCCCATTCATAGTGGAGAAAAACTGAATCCATTCCCTTTAAAAACAGGAACAAGACAGGGATGTCCTCTTTCACCACATCTATTCAACATTGTCCTCGAAACTGTAGCCAGAGCAATTAGGCATACCAAAGAAATTAAATGGATATGAATAGGAAAAGAGGAACTTAAGCTGTCACTATTTACTGATGACATGATTCTATATTTAGAAGATCCAAAAAACTCCTCCAGAAAACTTCTAGACATCATCAATTAATTCAGAAAAATAGCAGGCTATAAAATCAACACACATAAATATGAATCATTTTTAATCACAAGCGATAAAACATCTGAAATGGAAACGAGGAAAACAACTCCATTAGCAATAGCCTCAAAAAAAAAAATTGGGCATCAATCTAACCAAAGTGGTAAAATATCTCTACTATGAAAACTACAAAACACTTAAAATAGAAATTGAGGAAGACCTTAGAAGATGGAAAGATCTCCCATGTTCTTGGATAGGCAGAACTAATATTGTCAAAATGGCCATACTACTAAAAGTGCTATACATATTCAATGCAATTCCAATTAAAATCCCAATGATGTACCTTACAGAAATAGAGCAAGAAATCATGAAATTCATCTGGAAGAATAAGAAACCCAGAATACCTAAAGCAATCCTTAGCAGGAATAATAAAACAAGGGTATCACAATACCAGAACTTCATCTATACTACAAAGCAATAGTAAAAAAACAGCATGGTATTAGCACCAATATAGACAGGTAGATCAATCGTACAGAATAGAGGACACGGATACAAACCCAAATAAATACAATTTTCTCTTACTAGACAAAAGTGCCAAAAAAAGCAATAGAGAAGAGATAGCCTGTTCAATAAATGGTGCTGGAAAACTTTGAAATCCTTATGCAACAGAATGAAACCAAACTCCTTTCTTTCACTCTGCACAAAAATTAATTACAATGGATCAAGGACCTTGAAATCAGTTCAGAGACGCTGCATCTTACAGAAGAAAAAGTAGGTCCAAATCTTCAACTTGTTGTCTTAGGGTCAGACTTCCTTAACAGGACTCCCATAGCATAGCACAAGAAATAAAGCAAGAATCAATAACTGGGATAGTTTCAAACTAAATAGCTTTCTCTCATCAAAGTAAACTATCAACAATGTGAAGAGAGAGACTACAGAGTGGGAGAATATCTTTGCCACTCATACTTCAGATCGAGCACTAATTTCCAGAATATATAAGAACTCAAAAAACTCTACACCAAGAATACAAATAACCCAATCAACAAATGGGCTACAGATTTGAACAGATGCTTCACACAAGAAGATCTTCAAGCAATCAACAAACATATGAAGCAATGTTCACCATCTTTAGTAGTAAGAGAAATGCAAATCAAAGCTACCCTAAGATCCCATCTCATCCCAATTAGAATGGTGATTATCAAAAATACAAGCAACAATATGTGTTCGAGAGGATGTGGGGAAAAAGGTACACTCATACATTGGTGGTGGGGCTGCAAATTAGTGCAGCCACTCTGGAAAGCAGTGTGGAGATTCCCTAGAAAACTTGGAATGGACCCACAATTTGTCCCAGCTATCCCTCTCCTTGGCCTATACCCAAAGGACTTAAAATCAGCATACTAGAGAGATACAGCCACATCAATGTTCATATCTGCTCAATTCACAATAGCCAGACTGTGGAACCAACCTAGATGTCCTTCAATTGATGAATGGATAAAGAAACTGTGGTATATATATTTACAATGGAATATTACTCAGCTATAAAGTACAATAAAATTACAGCATTTGCAGGCAACTGGATGAAATTGAAGAGTGTCATGCCAAGTGAGAAGCCAATCTCAAAAAACCAAAGGATGAATGATCTCGCTGATAAGCAGATGATGGCACATCATGGGCATTGGTGGGGCCAGGCTAGAGGAAGGAGGGACTGTACAGAGGGAAAAGAAGGGTGGGAGGGGTGGGAGGAAGGGAAAAATAACAGAATGAATCAAACATCATTACCCTATGTAAATATATGATTGTGCAAATGGTATGCTGTTACTCCATGTACAAACAGAAACAACATGTATCCCATTTGTTTACAATAAAAATACATTAAAATAAAAAAAAGAATAAATTCAGGTGTGGTGAGAGGAATATTTGAGAATAGAAGAGAGTAACTGTGTGGTGTTTTGGTAGGATACTCAGAGGAGTATCTTGGTGGTTCTTTTAAGTTTGTAGTTTTGGCCCTTGGAGGTAAAAGGAGGGCTTTTTGGTTATATTTGTGGGCTACAAGAGATATGTAGGTAGGGTTTTAAAAGATTTGATGAAATGGCTTTCTGAGGTTTGTATAGGAGCCTCTCTTAGACTGTAGGGAGAATTGTTGAATGAGATGTATAAGGTGAGTGCTCACTAGTAAAAATTAAGTGTTAACTGAGGTATGCATTTGTGGAAATCTATGGTGAGTCAGGAGAGATCTCTTAGATAAATGAGGACAAAGAGAATTTTGAAAGGAGGGCTCTATGAAGTGTGTAACAGTGCCTTCTGAATAGTGAAATTAAGTCATTCTGAGGTGTGTAGAGGCATGGTATGTGGTGTTTAGCAATGGTTCTATTGTCCCAACATTGATACAGTGATTGATAAATAGTGTGTAGGAAATGTTTCTAAGTTGTGTATGGATGTCCCTCTGAATTCTGTAGAATGGGCCCTTGATATGAGTAGGTAGGGCTCTGAGCTTTGTGGAGAGGTGACTGCTATGTCTGCAGGAAGTGTTCACTGAAGTGTGAAGGGAATATTCTCTGAGATTTGTAGTGCAGATGATTTGAGGCGTGTATGGAGGCCTCTGTTAAGTGTTCAGGAGGAAATTACAAAGAGTGTAGAAGGGCTTTTGACTGCATAGGAGTGCTCTCTGTTGTGTCGTTAGGGCCCTCAGAAATGAATAATGAAATCTATCTGATATGACTAGGTAGCACACAATGAGATATAATGGGAATATTCTTTGAGTATAATAGAGGGAATCCCTACATTGTTTAGGAAGACCACTTAACAGTGTATCCAGAGTCTTCTCTGAGGTGTGTCAGACTAACCCACAGTGGTGAGTAGAGAAGGCATTTTGGTGAGTAGCAAGTGGTATTTGAAATGTTTAGTAGGATGTGTTGTTGTTTATACCATCAAATTCTGAGATTTGAATTAACATCTCACTGGAATTTATAGTGAGTACTCTCTGGTGTGTATAGGAAAGGCTTTCTGAGTTGTATAATTGTTGCTCAATAAAGTGTGGAGGCAGTGTCCCTATGGGGTATAATAATGGGAATTTGAGGTGTGTAGAAAAAGTTCTTGGTATTAGTAGGGAGCCAATTTTTAGACATGTAGGAAAGTGAGTTTGAGGTGTGAAGAAATGATTCTCTGAGGTGTTAAGTGGGTTCTAATTTTTATGTATGGTGGGCTCTCTGATTTGTAGGGAGGGCTCTCTGAAGGGTGTAGGAGGGTTTTATGAGGTTTGTAGGAAGGCTTATTGATGAGAATTTAAGTGTTCACTTAAGTGAACAGAAGGGTTATTTGCATGTATTGGAAAGGTCTCTGTGGTAAGTCAAAAGTTTGAGGTGTGTATTGCAGACTCTCTAAGAGGTAATTAGAAAGGCTCTCTAAGGTGTTTAGAGAAGATGTGATAAGAAGTATAGTTACTAGGGCTTGTGAATTACTAGTTTGTACTCACTGAAATATGTTGTTATGTCCCTCTGAGGTGTAGAAGGAATGATGCAAGGTGGCACTCTTTTAAAGGATAGTATCACAGCTTGATCAACATCAAATTCAATGAGTCACAAATATGAGACACAAATATAAACACACACAGACAAAATCTTCTGAGGTCTGGTGCTATCTAAATGGGAATCTGAGTGGAGAACTAGACTGTACTCACTTCCAATGGCCTGTCCTCTTTCACCTCTGGTCTTCTTGGGAAATATCACCAGAGTTGTTGGTCCCAGCATTGACACAGAGCTTCCAATCTTGGGAAAGGTCCCTACTAGGGACTTTCTTGAGAAATAAACATCCGAAGATGAGTAGACAACAAGAACTCATGACTCTGGACTTGCTGTCTTAACACAAGTGAGCAGAATGGGAGTTTATCTGGAATGTGGGTGCCTAGCTACTAGGATTCCAAGTTCTGTGTGTTCTACTGTCAAGGAAGCGAGGTCACTTCCTTGGGGACTCCATACCCAAAGACCTTTCTCACACAAGATGGTTCTAATGGCCCACTGAAATGCAAGTTTCTCCCATCTTCTTTTGACAGATACAGAAATGGACATGGTTACCCCTACACACTGTGAGTCTGGTCCTCAGACTGTCCCAGGTGTAGCCAACTCACCTGGTTTGGAGAGATTGTTTGAATCAGACCCATTTCCTTCTTCTCACTATGTGGGTGGTACTGAAGAAGTCATTATGCCTTACAAGTCCTGAATAATTTTGGCATTTATTCCCCTGGGGTTATTCTATCATGCTTTTGAAGTTGTTATCAGGTGTATCAGGCCATTTATACATGTACTCCTTGGGAACTCTAATGTTTGAGTCATGCGTCTGTACTGCATCAACATACAGAAAGCAACACATAAAGGAGAGGGAGAAGGAATGACATACAACTCTACCATGATGTGATTTCAACAAAGAAAGGAAATCAATTTCTACCTTTTCCTTGTTTCCACTGTGCCTGGCTTGTAGTTTGTCATGATGGATTTTCAGATATAGACACCCTGTGCTATAGACCTTCCAAGGCTTCCTGTGAAATTTAGAATTGTTTCAATATTTCTTCTCATTGTATGATGTGAGTACACTACAAGGGATCACTGACACCCAGGATTTCTATTGTCCAAAACCTGTAGCTTCCCCATCTAAGTACATCCATATCAGCATCTGTTTTCAAAGAAAAATAAATCAACAAGAACCATGGTATTTCACTTCCAAGATGTAGTCATCAGAAGTCTCATTTCTTTGTCTCCCTAGTCTCATAGCAGTGGCACTGCTATAATTCCAGAGATTTTTATGAAAATTTGTGTAGCAGCAGGCAAAGTTCCATGGACCACATTAAATAGCAAGGAACTGGCATTTCTGTTTCCATTTCTAAATGCCTCACATAGATGAAAATATCTTGGTTATAAAATTCATGAATGTAATTTTGATCAAGAAGAAATGATGGTGTGAAATTGCCAAAACTTTGTTCAATACCATGGTCATAATCATGGGAGAAGAATTCTCTTTCTCTATTTCTTCATGGAAAATCTGCACTGCTTCTTTCAAGGAATATTGTATTATTATTGAAGTTTACAGGAGAGCTCAAAGGTGTTTCAGATGGTCACTATGGATATTATAATCATCCTTAAGGTGCCAGGGAATCTACTATATTAGTTTAATGTGGAATAGTAAAAATATTTCTTTAGCATTAAAGACCACATGACATCTATTCGTTTTAGTGTGCACAACAGAATTATTACATTCATATTGAGGGTACCAAGTCAGGCAGCTATTGTGTTAGGTTTAGATTTTATAGAATGGAAAGCATGTTAGTATGAAGATCCAGAGTCTAGTGATCACAGCAGTTTTAATGCTATAGTATGAATATGATATCAGTATATAAGGAACAAGGGACAGTTTAAAAAATAACAGAATTCTTTTTTAAATTTAACTTTATTAGTTTATTTTTTATGTGTTGCTCAAGATTGAACCCAGTGCCTCACTTGTGGTCTAACAGTAAGCCACAAATCCAGCACCAAAGGACAGTTTTTATATATGAGTTTAAAAGGCCACATGTTCCATATTACATAAATTTGAAAGGACTCTGGGAAACTCTTAATTTTGGATGTAAAATGATTGATAATATGTTGACATTAAAAGCCAAAGGACAACTGCTATATTAGTTATAAATTCTAATGTATGAAGATTATGTTAATACTAAAGAACACACTACATACTAAGGACATTATGTGTCAGCAGTCACATTAATGGTATTAGTGTCTTCAGTCACAGTGAGTGTATTATGTGTGTCAGATTCTATAGTGAGGATATTATGCAAGTTTCAGAGGTCAAGTGAAAACATGTGAGTGTCAGAGGCCAGAGTGAGGGTATTTATGTGAGTTTCTTGTTTCAGAGTTATGGTATTATGTGAATGTAAGTTGTCAAATGAGGTAGGTATTAGATTTTGTTTTGGTAAATATTCATGTGTGGAAAAGCATGATACTCACAATGATCTCAATCACATAAATGTGAAGTTGTGAATGTATACTCATGACCTGGAAGGCATATCCAAGTAAACTGCTTGCAAATTAATAACTTTGTTCTTTGCTTGTAATTTTATTTTTTCTGTAATTTACATGTTAATCTTTAAAAAATGGTCTTTTTAGAAATGTGGTCAAATGAGGATTGTATATGAATGTGAGAGTCCACAGGGCAAGTACTTTGTGAGTATTTTAGGCCACAGTGAAAATATTATGTGAGTGTTAGAGGTCAAGGGAGAATATTATGTAAAAGGGACCAGAATGAGGATAAGCAAGTGTCATAGACCACATAAGAATATCCTGTGTCAGTGGCTATAGTAAGGTAACTACCAGAGTATCAGAGGCATCATGAAGGTATTATGTAAGTGTTGGTAGGCAGATTAAAGATATTATGTAAATGTGAGCTGCCAGAGTGAACATATTATGTGTCAGGGGCCAGAGTGAGGGTAATATCTAGATTTCAATGGCTACAGTGAGGATAGTTTGACAAGGTTAGTGATCAGAGAATATTATGTGAGAACCTGAGGTCATACTAAGGATATTATATGAATGTCAGAAGACAGATAAGGATTTTGGGTGTCAGATGTTATAGTGAGGGTGTAATGTGAGTTTAAGAGGCCACATGGAGGATATTTTATGTGTGTCAGAGACCAGAGGAAGAATATTATGTAAGCATCAGAGGTTACAGTATGGGCATTATGTACATGTAATTATTCATAGTGAGGATATTATGTGAATGTCAGAGTCCAAAGTGAGGGTATTATATGGGTGTGAGAGGTCAAATGTTATGTGAGTTTCAGAGGTCACAGTGAAGATATTATGTGAAAGCCAGAGGACACATTGAGGTTTATATGTGAATGTCAGAGGCCACAGTCAGGATTTTATGTGAGTATCAAGGTAAGAATGAGGGAATTTTTTGAGTCAGACCAAGGGAAGATATTATGTGACTGTCATGGCAACAGTGAGTGTATTATATAAGTTGTCAGAGGACAGAGAATATTATGTGAGAGTCAAAGACCATAGTGAGGATATTGTATGTCAGAAGTCACAGTGAGGATTTTATATAAATGTTTGAGGCCACCCTGATGACATGATATCAGTGTCAGAGGCCAGACTATGTTTATTGATTTCAGAGGCCTCAAGGAAGACACTCAATGAGCGACAGTGGTCACAGTGGTCTCATTGAGAATTTATGTGTCAGTGGTAAGAGTGGTAAGAGTGATATTATGTGAGGGTCAGAGGCTATAGTGAGGAATTTATGCGAGTCTTATTGGCCACAGTGAGGGTATTATATTAATGTGAAAGGCCACATTGAGGATATTATGTGAATGTCAGAAGTCACTGTAATGGTATTTTGTGTTTCAGAGGCCAGAGTGAAAGTATTAAGTAAATGTCAGAAGTTTAATTGTGTATATTATGTGTTAGAGGCCACAGTGATGGTATTATATGAGTGTCAGAACCAAATGAAGACATTATATGAGTGGCAATTGTCCCAGAAAGGATATTGTATGAGTGTCAGAGGCTACAGTTGGGATATACTGTCAATCACAGGGACAACACTGTGGAATTTATGTGGGTGTCAGTGGCCACAGTGATATTTTCTCAAATCAGGGGCCAGCATGAGGATATTATGAGTGTCCCAAGTCACAGTGACAGTATTATGTGAGTGTCAGAGGTGGCAATTATATTTGTGAGTGTATAAGACCATATTGAAGGTATTTGGTGAGTATTAAAAACCACATTGAGGGTATTACATGAGTGTCATTTTGTGAGTGTCACTTGCCAAGTGAAGATATTATGTGAATATTAGGGGCAAAAGTGATTGTATTAAGTGAGTGACAGAGGTCACAGTTAGAATATTATGTGAGTGTCAGAAACCAGATTGAATTTATTATATGAATATCAGAGACCAAATGTGGATATTATTTGAGTGTCAGAGGCTACATTGCAAGCATGATGTGAGTATCTCATGTCACAAAAAGGTATTATGTGCATAATAAGTTATACTGAATGTAATATGTGAGTATAGGAGGCCAATGTGTGTATTATGTGAGTATCACTGGTTAGAATAAGGATACCTTGTCAGTATCAGAGACCAAAATGATGACATTATGAGTTATTATATCAGTTTCAGACATCACAATGAGGGTATTATATCAATGTCAGAGGTAAAATTGAGGATATTTTATGTGTGTCAGAGGACGCAGTGAAAATATTTATGTGAATTTCAGAGGACACAGTGCAATAGTACATGAATGAAAGAGAACAGAGTGGTAGTAGTCTGTGTCTGAGGTCAAAATATGTGTATTATGTGATTGCCAGAGACCAGAATTGGGAATTTATGTGAGTGTTAGAGTGTACAGTGAAGGTATTATGTGAGTGCCTTTGGTCACAGTGTAGTTATTATCTGTCAGAAGTAGCATTGATAATATTGTGTGCCAGAGGCCAATAAGGCATATAATGTCTGTGTCATAGTTTGAATTAAGTGCATAATATGAGTGTCTGAGATCACATTTAGGTTATTATTTAAGTGTCAGTGGTCAAAGTGTGAATATTACATTTGTGTCAGTGGTCAAATAAGGATATTTTGTGAATATCATAATCCAAAGTGAGGGTATTATGTAAGTAACAGAGGTCCCAGTGAGGTTGCATTGTGATTATAAGAGGTCACAGTGAGGACATTATGTGAGTGTCAGAGGTCATGTGAGGATATTATGTGACTATCAAACTCTCAGTAAGAATATCAGGTGAGTGTCACATAACAAGTGAGGAAATTAGGTGAGTATCTGAGGCACCAGTGAAGATAAATGAAAGTGTTCAAAGCCATATCAGAAAATAATGTGAGTGTCAAAGATCACAGTGAGGACATAATGTGAGTATGAGTGGCCACAGAGGTATTATGTCAGTTTCTAAAAAAGAACAATGAAAATATTATTTGAGAGTCACAGGGCTCAGAAGGGGAATTATGTGAGAGCCAGAGGACACATTGAGGGTATTCTATGAATGACCAGGCCACGTAAGGATATTTTGTGTGTGAGAGAGGTCACACTGAGTTTATTATGTGAGTAACAGAGGTCACACTGAGGATATTATTTCAGAGTTAAAGGGCAAGGGAGGGTATTACGTGTCTGTCAGAGACCAGAGTGTGTATAGTTTATGAGTGTTGTAGACCACAGTGAGGATATTAAGTAAGTGTTAGAGGTCACAGTGAGTGTAATATGTGAGTGTGAGTTGTTAGACGAGGGTATCATGTCAGTGAGAGAGATCAATGGAGGACACAGGTCTGAGTGAGGGTATAATGTGTCATATGTCACATTGAGGATATAACATTAGTGTCAAAAGGCAAATGAGGATATTTTTGAATGTCACAAGTGAAAATGAGCTTATTTGGTGAGTGTGAGATGTCAGAGTGAGGATATTGTCAAGTGTAAGAAGTCAAGTCAGGCTATTTTGTGACTATCAGAGTCACAGTAAAGATATTTTTGAAAGTCACATGGCATAGGGAGGTAAAGTGTGTATCATAGTGAAAAATATTATGTCAGTGTCAGTGGTCACAGTGAGGTTGTTATGTCACTCTTAGGGTTTCATGTGAGTTTCAGAAGGCACTATGAGGAGATATGAGTATCAGAGAAAAAAGTGAGGTTATTATGTCAGTTTCAGAGGCCACAGTAAAAGTATCATGATTGTACCTAAAGTTACACTGGAGGTAGTTTTTGAGTGACAGAGGTCAAAAGAAGGATATGTTTTCAGTGTCAGAGGTCACTATGGGGATATTATGTGAGTCTAAGAGGCCATGTTGATGGTATAATGTGAGCTTCAGGGGTCACTGTGTTGGGTAGTTGGTGAGCATCAGTGGTAAAACAGAGGTTGCTATCTGAGTGTCAGGGGTCACAGTGAGGTATTATGTGAGTGACAGGACAAATTGAGGATTATATTTGAGTGTCAAAAACAAAGTGAAGGTGCTATGTGAGTGTCAGAGGACATTTGGAGAGAATCATACGAGAGTCAGAAGTCACAGAAAGGATATTGTATCTGAATCAGAGTTCACAGTGAGTATTATTATATGAGTGTCAGAGGTCACACTGAGAGTATTATAATGTCAGAGGTCCCAGAGAGGTTATTATGTGAGTGTCTGAGACCACAGTGAGGATATTATATCAGCATCAGAGGTCACAATGAGGTTATAATGTGAGTCATAATTAATGATGAGGGTATTATGTAAGCATCACAGGTCACAGTGAGTGCATCATGTGAGTGTCAGTGGTCACACTTAGGATATAATCTGAGGCCACACTGAAGGTATTAAATAAGTGTCAAAGGTAAAAGTAAAGGTATCATTTGAGTGTGAGAGGTCACAGTGGTTGTAATATTTGAGTATCAGGTGTTATACAGAGTGTTATGTGAGTGATACAGGAAAGGTGAGCATATTATGTGTCAGAGGATATAATGAGAAAATATTTTCAATATCATGGGCCATAGTGTGGATATTTTATGACTGTAATAGGTTATGATGAGGTTATTTTGTTAGAGTCATAGGCAAAGTGAGGACATTATGTGAATGTCAGAGGCCACATGGAAGTTATCATATAAAAATGAGAGAGCAAGTGATAATATAATGTGTATCACAGATAACAGTGAGGGTATTATGTGAATATCAGAGGAGAGGCAAAAGTGAGGATATTATTTGAGTGTTCAAGGTCCTATTCATATTACTAAATGAATGAAAGAGGATAAAATGGGATATTATGTCAGTGTCACAGGACACAGTGAGGTAGTAAATAAGTGTTCAGTGTCCCAGTGAGTACATTATGTTAGTTTAAGAGGTCATGCTAAATTATTGTGTAGTGTCAGAGCCCTGTGAATTATCATAATATTGTCAGTGACCACTATAATGCTATTATGTGAGTGTCAGAGACCAGAGTGAGGGATTTATGTGAGTGCCAGAAGCCACAGTGAGGGTTTAATTGCAGTGTCAGATGCCCCAGGAAGGATATTATATGTCAGGGGGTGTTCTGAGTGTATTTTGTCCATGTCTCAGGTTACTCTGAGATAATTAAATGAGTCACAGAAGACACAGTGAGGATATGATGTCAATTAGAGGACACATTGAGGGTATCATGTTTGTGTCTCAGGTCACACTAAAGAAATAATATGAGTGAAACACGTCACTGTGATGGTATTATTTCAGTGTCAGAGGTCAGAATGAGGGTGTTATGTGAATGTCAGAGAACACAGTAGGGTATTGTAAAAGGTCAGCAGCCAAGTGAAGATATTATTTGAATGACATAGGATAAAATGATGGTATTATGTGAGTATCAGTGGCCACAGGAGACTACTATATGTCTGAGATCATACTGACTATCCCGTTTTCATGTCAGAGGGCACAGTGAGGATATTTTGTGGGTGACAGAGGCCATGTGACAATAATATGTGAGTGCCCAAGGCCATAGTGAGAATTTTTCTTTTTTGTAATCAGAATCCGTAGTAAGGGTATTACGTGAGTGACACAAGAACAGTAAGGATATTACATCAGTTTCAGAGGACAAGTGAGGATATTGTGCAAATGTCAGGGACCACATGAAGGTATTATGTGAGTGTTGGAATCACAGTGAGTAAATTATATTATGCCAGAAGTCTGTTGAAAATATTGTGAGACTGCAAATTGAGAATATTTTGTAATTCTCAGAGGGGAGAATGAAGGTACTAAGTGATGGGCAATAGGCACAGCGAAGGTATTAGGTGAGTGTCAGAAGCCCCAGTGAGAATATTCTGAGTGGCAGAGGTCACATTTTTGGTATTATGTGCCAGAGAGCATATGCAGGTGTTATATTAGTATCTGAGTTTACACAGAGGTTATTATATGAGTGTGAGAAATCACAGCACTTTTGAGGATCAGTGGTCACATTAGGGTATTTTATCAGTGACAATGTTTATACTTAGGGTATTATTTGAGTGCCTGAGGTCACAGAGTATAATATGGGAGGATCAGAGTCCACAGTGAGAATACTATGTCAGTGTCACCAGCCAAGTTGCTGAGGGGGTTCAGGCAGCAGGGAGAGAGAGAATATTTTATGTTTTACAGGTCACTTTGATGGTTTTATACCAGAAGTTCCAGTGTGGAAATATGTGAGTGTCAGAGATAACAGGGAGCAAATTGTATGAAAGTCACAGGCCACAGTGATTGTATTGTGTGAGTATAAAATTCAGAATAATATGTCAGTATCAGACACCAAGTGAGGAAATTATATCAGTGTCACAGGTCGCATTTAAGGTATTATGTAAGATTCAGAGATCCCACTGAGTATAATGTGTGTATAGGAATTCACAATTTTGGTGTTATGTGAGTGAGGTCACAATGGGGAAATAATGTGTCAGTGGTAACAATGAAGGAATTATGTAAGTGTAAGAGACTGAGGACATTCTGTGTCAGAGGTCACAACATGGTATTATATGAGTGTTTGATGTCACACTTTACTGTATTATATGAGGAACTCATGTGACAGTGAGTGTAATACATGAAAGACTTTGAAAATGAGAATGTATTTTTTAAATGTCAGAGGCCACAGTTAGGAAAAATTTCCAATCTCAGTGGCTATTCTGAAAAAAATATGAATATATGTGAACATTATAAATCTATTTGAAAGCATAAGATGCCATAGTGAATATATTTTGTCAATGGCAGGGGTCATAATATTATGTTACTGTCAAGGTCAAAATGATGATATTGTATAAATTTCAACATAAAAGTGTGAATATTTTGTGAGTCAGAGGCCAAGTGAGAGTATTATGTGAATGTCAAAAGCCACAGTACGGTATTATGTGAATGTCAGATGTCACATTGAGCATAATATGTGAGAGTGAGAGGCCCCAGTGAGGGCATTAGTTGAGTGTCAGAAGTCAGTGAAAATGATATGTATGACAGGCCATGGTGAGGGCCTTATGTGAATGTCAGACGCCAGAGTAATGTAGCATATCAGTGTAAGAGGCCACAGTGAGGGTATTACCTAAGTGTAAGAGATTATAAAGAGGGCATTATGTGAGTGAACCAGGCCATGTCAGGATATTATGTGACTGTCAGAGGCCACATTGTTCCATTTCTGAAATTGAAAAAATGTTTATCTTGAAAGATTGACTAGGAAGTTTAAGGCAGATACCCAGGATTTCATGCATGTCTAGTACACATGTGTCATGCCCATGATGATGAGAAAAATGGATGTGGTAAGAAGAGAAAATATAGACAAGAGATACAATAGAAAATGCAACATGTTGAGATGAGGAGCCCCATATTCACCCATGAAGGGTAAGCTAATGGTTGCCAGGCCTGGTTCTTAGGTCTTGAAATGAGGACTGGGCCACTTCCCTAGCTAAGATCATTTTCTGAAAGACCATTTTCCAAGCTAAGCCAAACTTAGACTGGTAACAAACATGTCCAAAGTCCTCCTAGCCATGGTATGTCATATCCCTCTAAAAGTCACAACTTGAGGTCAGTACACACTTGGCTAATTGAGGTTTAATTTTGCAGTTGTTCCTTCTGGGCACATTGGACTAGGTACTGAGTTGAAGCCTGGCCCATATTCTTGTGCATGTGTGACATAACCCACAGTCTTCTAGGATTTTATATCCAGTGCAAGTATTAGCCTTAACAAGAAGTAATGATAGTAAGGGTACCAGGGCTCTAGTTTCATCCTAGTGGTAACAAGCAGCATAAAACATATGACCTTCAACAGTGCTGATGAAGGAACTGCCTTGTGGAGTCCTGCTGAGGGGGTTCAGGCAGCAGAGAGAGAGAGAAAAAGTACTGCAGCTGTGGCTGGCAGCATAGTCTGGCACCCTTGAATTCCCTTATAATGCTAGAGGACCAGCCAGAAGCAACGGGTTCACTTGTGAATATTCACCTTGGATGGTAAAATCCCTGATGTCAGGGTCAGGGCTCAATGCCCATACAACATTGACACATTCAGTCCCGTGGGAATGTTCATTTTAATTATGAATATTTAGGGGAAAACCATCAAGATGACTTGGATTGTGCAATATCCAGTGCCATTATTCTTGGCAAGGCACCTTCCATGGGGCAGGTCAGTTTAGGCATACCTAGATGAGCTTCCTAATATTAGTTCCCATTGGCAGCTATGTAGGGTTTGCAGGAGAGAGTTGGGTATCCCAGACAGCTCTGAGGCTCTAAGTGGGGACAGTGAATCTAATCAGGCCACATATCTCTATATTTCTGCACACCAACCCCACAAATTTACTAGCAACACTACAGTTGAGTATGTTTGAGACCTTTTGCTCAACAAGTACATCATCAGATGGCACAGTAGTAATCTCATCATACATGTAATTTACTATTTTTTTTAACATTTGAGTATTTTCTGAGCTACTTAAACTACCATATTTTTAACTATCATTCTTAAGTCTGCATAAGAGTTGTGTGGAACAATGTACCAATTAATTCGGCCATATTGCTTCTCTTGAATATTTAGGTTCCTCTAGTTTTTAGCTAGTATAAAAATAATCTGTAAATACCAAAAATAGTAATACCACAGTGACTGTAAAAGATTTTTGGTTGGGGAAGGGATTTTGTTTTGTCCCATCCCTTTCCAATAAGACAAGTTTTCCTTGGAATCCTGTTTCTTTGGCACAAACTCGGTCATTGAATTGTTCAGACCTTTGCCTCCTTATGCTGTTTGTGTCACTTGACCCTACTCAGCTCTCTCCTGGTGCAGTTGTGCTGAATATTGAATAGTGGAAAGCAGCCTCCCCTCTTGGTTATCCCCCACCAACACTGGAATAGGATATAGAGGTAGCCAGAATGTAGCTCAGTTGTAAAATTGGGCTGAGCAACAGGGAATAGAGTGGTTGACTGTGAGAGAAAAGGGCACAGGCCACATCCTGACTCCTGAAAGATACAATGATTCCATAGTGCTTTCTAAGGAAGATAAAATTTAGTCTATGTACAGCATCTGGTTTAAGCAGTCACATAAACTCTTTCCCATTTAGAGGATGGAAAGAGCTGGAGTCTTCAGGAGGAGGGTGGGGTGGGGATTTTTAGAGAATTTTAGGTGACCAAGCATGTAATTTCTCTTTCTATAAGATCATTAGAGTCCAGCAGATCATGTAGATCACCTCCCAGGTGAAAGAATATCATTGTGAATGCATTGTCATATTACAGAAACAAGATTATTCTAGACTGAAGGGTTAATAATCTGTCCTTAGAGCTAGAGGACAATGTAATTTGAGGTGGAAATATTTTCAGTTTAATGAATGATAAACATGTGCCAGGAGTCAGGGAACATTTATTCAATATAGCTGTGCCCCAACTGGTTGGGCAAGATGGGGAGACAAATACCCTCAGGGCTGGCTTGTTTCTCTGTACACCTGAGGGCTTTTCCCTGCATACTCTCAAAGGCCCTTTTTTCCTTTGGTGGCTCCTCTGTTCTTCCATGGAGATTGGTCTGTAGCAGACATTTGAGAACAGATGGACAGTAGGACAGTGGGAAAAGATGTGACTGCTCAGCCTATTTCTGCCAAACTTTCTGGGGACACTGTGCAAACCTGGTTTCATCCTAGAGCACTTAACAAACAATAACCACAGAATAGTTAAATTGGGAGTTATGACATCACTCAATGTTCAGGAAAGAAGGTGCTGGAAAAAACCGTGACCCCTGGATTAGATCATATCTAAAAGCGTATGTGTTTAAACTAAGAATGCTGTGACCAGGATCAGGAACCTGGTTTTGAAGTGTGTGAACTTGATTACATTTGGGATAGTATATCTTCCTGGCCTACTGGCTAAGGGAAATTGGGACTTCCCTCACCTTTCTCTCAGAGTGTAATGGAGATTGAAGGAATGCCTATAAAAGTGCATGTGGCAGAAGAGCACAGGGGTCATATGTGTTCTGGTGTGACCCAGTATCTCCAATTCTCCAAGCTGAGTCTGAAGACCATGCCTCAGATGAATAATTTTGAATGGTGCACATATGACTGGTAATTAATTTAGTAGTTCTATGGGATTTTGAAGTCAATTTTTATTTGGGGCAAATGATACTCATTTTTATCAAAAATTGCCATAAACCACTGAGGTTTTAAATACTTTTTTGTAAGTATAACAGGCAAGGTGACTTAAGAAAAATAAGTAAGCGAAAAATAATTCAAGTGCATAAAGTACAAAGGCAATGTGAAAATAAGTATTTGTGGAAACAAGTAGAAGATGTGAGCAGACAGGAAGTCTTCCAAACTCAGCAACAAACTGGTGCAGGCCCTCCATGAGGTACTATCAGGGAGTCTTCATTCTTTCTGTCTCCCTCTTCCTTCTCAAGGTCTATGATAATATTTTTTGTAATGCAGGGAGAAAATTAGTGAGCTGGTAGACCAAGAATGATTTAAAACACATCTTTGGAGACTGGATCTGTCTTTATGTTCTGGCTCTACCACTTTCAACACCAGTGGCCTTGAGAACAAAGTTTAACACCCTCTAAGCCCTGATCTCCTCATCTATGAAGTGGATACCTGTGGTCCTGATACCTGTGGTCTTCAACAGTGTCATGAGCTGACATAGAAGTTTCCAAGTTATGTGGTGTAGTCAGCTATTCCTTGCAGATCAGAGGGGAGCATGGAAAGTGGTGACAGAGAATGGGCTAGCAGTGACTGAGATTGGGGGTCTCTGATGACCTCATGTTTGTGGCATGCCTGGTGCCTGGGAATGTTTCTGTACAAGGGCACAGGATGCTGGATTGCTACTGTGGCAATGTCCTGCATAAGAAGACTTTATGTAAAAGTCCTTTACCTTCATATGATGTCATTTTGTTTTTTATTTATTTTATTTACTTTGGTACCAAGGATTGAACTCAGGGGTTTGTAACCACTAAGTCACTTTTTTGTATTTCATTTAGAGACAGAAATCACTTAGGGCTTTGATAAGTTGCTGAGACTGGCTTTGAACTCACAACCCTGCCTTAGCAACCTAAGATGCTGGGATTATGGTCATGTACCATCACAGCTGATATGCTGCAATGTTTCAGTTAAAAACAGCTAAAAATAAAATAGTAAAATATTAGATCAATACATAAGTATACAGTATAAAATATTTTTACCTTGTGAATAAAACATGAAATTATACATATAAGATACTGATTCATTTTCACCTTGGTGAATAGAAGGCAGGGAAAGAGAAGCAGGGATAAACCAGTATTCTAACTTATGTGTTATATGATTATGTCATGGGTAAGTATTATAAATATACAGATATAGTCTTGAATGGAAAAAGACAAAGTTGTGTTGTAAATTAAAGATTCTTATTTTCAAGTTTTAAAATGTGTAGGGCTACACAAAGTAGAATATCATAATTCAAAAGTTCTGAAAAATAATCAGTCTGCAGGACACAGTTCACACTTGAGAAGACTAAACATCAAGAAGTTTAAGTGACTTAGAAAGAAACAAATACTTTTTAACTTAATATTTCTTAGAAATATTAAGAAATATTTACTTAATATTTATAAAAAGCTAGTTTTAAAGTTACTTCCCTCCTCTGCTTTATGCTTGGCATGAATAACACTTTCTTACAAAAATACTGCATTCTAATGTTTAAAGTGTCATCATAGTCTAACATTGTAGATCTCAATTGTTTCTAAAGGTGTTCCTGCTTCCCTCCACTTGAGGTATTTTCTTCAAGTAAGTTGCTATTTGAAGGGGCAGAAAGCATCCCATTCTGGGTGATCTAATTTGGCAGATTCATACAGAAGAAGGAGAATATTTTTTAGGGAATTTTACCCCCGCTTTTATGGAAGTTTCACCTCAGAAGCAGCTACTCTTAGCTCTTACATTTTTTCTCCTTAGCACAAGTGTGCATGGTAGCACTATTTGTAACAGTCAAAATCTGGAAATAACTTAGCTGTCCATCAAAATTATAATGGATAAATAGCTTGTGATATATTCAGATACCACTAAACACTGAAAAAAAATTTCAGCTGCATTTGACAAGAAAATTAAACCAGATGCACAAGAATACAGAATGTATGACACTATTAATAGAAATTGCCAAGTCATAAAAATGAATATATCAACTGAATTCAGAATGGTTGTTACTTTAGGACAGAGATGATACTGGTTAGAATGGGTGATGATAACCACTTCCTCTTTTAATTTTTTAACTATTTTAATTAGTTACACATGACAGAAGAATACACTTTTACATATCATATATTTTGGAGTATAATTTCTTATTCTTCTCATTATGCAGGATGTAGAATCTCACTGGTCATACAGTTATATATGTACACAGGGCAGTAATGTCTGATTCATTCTACTATCCTTCCTATCCCCTTTTCTTGATAGAAGTGGTAATTTTATAAATTTACTTTAACTCAAACTATGCACTTTCTATTTTGCTCAATTAAGATTTTTGAACAATACATGAGAAAATTCATAGGAAGAAATAAGTTGGAAGAAACATAATTTGGGCTTGTAAATCTGTCAGTTAAAACCAACAAAATATCACTAGCAAAACATAAATCATGCTAGCTGTAAATGGCCACAACTTATGGGACTGAGTTTTGCCAATATCTGAAGCATAGCATGGTGGGTGTGATGAAAGAAGGTTGAGTTGATGCTTGGAGTCCTGAAATGTAAGCC
This sequence comes from Sciurus vulgaris, assembly GCF_902686455.1. Classification (NCBI taxonomy): domain Eukaryota; kingdom Metazoa; phylum Chordata; class Mammalia; order Rodentia; family Sciuridae; genus Sciurus; species Sciurus vulgaris. The sequence continues at coordinate 57,877 of NW_027632708.1, read as the reverse complement.
CACTGTACTGATGATGAACAATATGTTTGAATTCTAACATGCAGCTCTCAGTTTTGGGGCACTTAGGTTGAACAGCCTGAACAATAATTGTGAAATTCAGGTAACATACATTTTAAACATTCTCAGTTCTAAAATTTTCTGAGACTCCATCACAAAACACGTGTGTTGGGTAGCCAATTAGATGTGTTAGGCATCCAATTATTTTAATTTCAAATATTCCCCAAAAGTTGATTGTGAATAAAAAAAATAGTAGAGTAATCCTAAAACAAAAACCTATTAAAACCATACAATTACTGCAAAACAGGAACAGTTTGAGAATGAAAGCTGTCTTTAAATCAATTATACATAAGTAAGCTTTAAAAAGACATATTAAGACTAACCAATTGCTTATATTATTTTGGTGGACCTAAATTAAAGTTATTTTCAAAAATTATGTTTAACAATAAATTTCAAATAATATTTTGAGCATTAAGGCTATGAAAAATGATTTTTATATAACTTATCTTAATTTTTGGAAAACAAAGTACAATATTTATTCCTGGTCCATACAGAAAACTTTAATTATGTTTTGAAAATCATATTTTTCTTGAGCACCTGTCATTAGTATTTTTCAAAATAATATATTTCTTATTGCAATATGACATCATTATTTTCCATGAAATTGTGTTCAGTATTATATTCTGGAATTAAAGCAACTCATTTTTTAACAAATACTTTTTAACTTTATTTTATTTGTTTACTTATTCTTTTATGAGGTGCTGAGGATCTAACCCAGTGACTCACACACGCTAGGCAAGCCCACTACCCCTAGTGACAAACCCAGCCCTAACTGATTTTTTTAACATCTAACTCTTCTCTTTTTTTTTCTTCATATGCCACCGTTTGTTTATTCAGTCACTTAGAGAAAATCATTGTAGTTCCTCTCATGCTTAGGCAATTACAATTAAAAGGCAGTATTATTAATTTTGAAGGAATATCAGGGTTTTATAACTTTGTATATCATTAAGTCTTAGTAAATGCAGACCAACAGAATGAGTGCATTCTGCACTAAGCATATCAAAGTAATCACAATTAATATATGATAAAAATTAGAATTTATTTTTATTTTTATTAGAGCTTTATAGCTATACATAGTAGTTGGGTTCATTGTAACAAACTCACTCATGAATGAAATTTGATTTCAGTTCACTATCAATCTCTTTTCCCTCCCAGCTTCCCTCTCCTCCCCATTCTCTCTCCTCTACCAGACTTCCTATCACTCATATATTTATATTTGATTGGTTCTTTTTTACTTATATATAAATATGAAATTCCCAATGGCATATCTAGACATATACATCATTTTTGAAAATTCATTTTTCATTGTCTCCCCTCATTCTTCTCACTCTCTCTCTACATCTACTTCTACATTACTAATCTTTGTGTTATCTTATGTTATTCTCTTATTTCCTCCCTCTGTCCTTTATGCTGCCTATGAAAGAAAACATCCAATCTTTGAGTTTCTGGGTTTAGCTTAGTTCACTTAGTATTATATTCTCCATTTCCACAAATTTATCAGTAAATCCCCTAATTTCATTCTTTGTTGTAGCTGAGTAGAACTCCATTGCACATAGATATATCCATTTTTCTATTTGCAGTCACGTAGGTTGATTCCATAATTTTACTAATATGAATATTGCTGCTATGAACATGAAAGTAACACTATCAGTATTACTATACCAATTTAAGATCATTAATACTGAGGAAGGAAGTTTCTGAGTCTTTTTGTGGTTTCATTCCTAGTTTTTTGGTTTTATTTAATACACTTTGGGCATCTTCTTAAGGAAGTTGGTGCTGGAACCTGTTTGACTTTTGACCCTAAGTTTTATTCTAGAAGACTCAAGGTTTATGGTCTAATTCATGTCTCTGGTCTTTGTGTGCAGGGTCATTTTTCTATGTATGTCTATTCATTTTTCCTAGCACAATTTGTTTAAATGGCTTTGTTTTCTCCAAAATATATTTTTTGGAACCTCTGAAAAGGATTAGATAGCTACAAGCATGTGAATTTACCTGTGTCTACTATTCTACTCCCTTGGACTTTATATCTATTTCCTTGCCAATACTGTTTTTGTTTTTTTGGGGTTTTTTTTTTGTTTGTTTGTTTTTTCTCCTTCTCTGTAGTATAATATCAGATCAGATTTGACTACTTTCCTTTTTTCACAAGTACCAATTTGTCTATTCTGGGTCTCATTTTTCCCAATAAATGGATTTTTTTCTAACTCTGCAATGAATATCATTGATGTTTTGATGGGCATTGCATCAAAGAACAGTCATTTTGACAATAGTGTTTCTGCTTGCCCAAGAACTTGGGATGATTTTCATCTGCTAAGGTCTTTTTCAATTTCTTTCTTCAGTATTCTATAATCTTCATTGTATAGAACATGCTTTGCCTCCATGTTATATCAATCCCCAGATATTGTTTTAGGTTATTGTGAAAATGATGTTTTTCCTCTTTTCTGCAAATCTGAATCACTGTTAGCATATAGGAAATCTATTGATTTATGGGTGTTGATCTTGTATCTTCATACTTTGCTGAACTCATTTATACACTGTAGAAGTATTTGGTGGAATTTTTGGGGGTCTTCTGGATATAGGGTCTTGTAATCCTTTCTCTGTATGTAACCCTTTGATTTCCTTTTCTTGCCTGATTATACTTGCTGATATTTTGAGGACTGCATTGAATAGTAGAGGTGAGATTAGACATTTTTTTGTGATGTCACAGACTTTAGAGACCATGTTTTTAATTTTTATCTATTTAATAAGATGTTATCTTTGGGTTTGTCATAAGTGAATGTTACAATGTAGAGGTAAGTTATTTGATCCCTAGCTTTGGCATCATTTTTAACATGGATGGATACTGGATTTTATCAAACGCTTTTTCAACATCTATTAAATTTATGTGATTCTCATTCTTAATTCTGATTAAGTGGAGAATTGCATTTATTGATTTGGGTATGTTGAACCAACTTTGCATCCATACAATGGTATTCACTAGGCAATGTTTTATCTTTCTGATGTATTTTTTAAGGCAGTTTACTAATATTTTCATAAGGATGTATGCATCTATATTCATCAGTTATATTAGTTTGTCCTTTTCTTGATGAATCTTTGTTTGATATAGTTATGAGAGTAATTCTGGCTTCATATATTGTATAAGGGAGTATTCAATCCCTTTGAATTTCATGGATAATTTGAGAGAAACTGACTGGTGTTAATTCTTCTTTATATATCTTGTAGAACTTGAATGAGAGTCCATCTGGTCCTGGGACTTTCTTTTTTGAATACTATTAATTTCTGTTTCAATTTTTTATTTGATATTGGTCGATTTAAATTTTTTATATCTTTCTGTTTCAATTTGTTTAGGTGGTATATATTTAGAAATTTTCAATGTCTTGCAGATTTTACAGGTTTTTCCAGTATAAATTTTCAAACTATGTTTTGATAGACATTTGGGTTTCATATGGGTCTGTGATAATATCTCCTTTTTCATCTCTGGTCTTGTTGACTTTGGTCTTCTCACATTTATTTTCACTGGTTTGGCGAAGGATTTTTAAATCTTCTTTATCTTTTAAAAGAACAAACCTTTCATTACATTGATCCTGTGTGTTGTTTTCTTATTCTCTATCTCAATAATTTCACTTCATTTAAATTTTTTTTAATTTGTTCTAGTTAGTTGTACACGACAGTGGAATGCATTTATACATTCTGATTATAAATAAATGGAGTGTAATGTATCATTTTTCTGATTATACAGATTGTAGGATCACGTTGGTCATGAGGTCATATACGTATATGAGGTAATAATGTCTGTTTTATGCTGCTGTTCTTCCTATGCCAGACCCCCTTCCATCCCTTCACTCCCCTCTACCTAATATGAAGTAACTCTATTCTTCACTATCCCCACTGCCACTTATTGTGATTTAGCATCCACATGTCAGAGAAAATATTCAGCCTACAGTTTTTTGGGTTTGGCTTATTTACTTAGCAAAATATCCCCTAACTCCATCCATTTACCAACAGATGTCAGAATTTCATTCTTCTTTGAATCTGAGTAATACTCCCCCACACACACATGCCACATTTTCTTTATGCATTAATCTGTTGAAGGGAATCTAGGTTAGTTCCATAGTTCAGTTATTGTGAATTGAGCTGCTATAAACATTGATGTGGCTGTGTCACTTGTAATATGCTGTTTTTAAGTACTTTGGGTATAAACCAATGAGTGGGATAACTGGGTCAAATGGTGGTTCCATTTCAAGTATTATGAGAAATCTCTATACTGATTTCAATAATGGTTGTACATTTTGCCTTCCCACCAGCAATATATGAGTGGACATTTTTCTCCACATCCCAAAATTTATTGCTGCTTACATTCTTGATAATTGCCATTCTGATTGGAGTGAGATAAAATCTTAAGTGTAGGTTTGATTTGCATTTCTCTAATTGCTAGAATGTTGAACATTTTTTCATGTATTGATTAATTGAGTGTATTTCTTTGTCATGGTCTCAAGCCCCCTTGCTCTTCTCGACAAGCGACAAGGGAAGGGGACACTCCCCAACAAGGCCAGACCAGGATAGGTAGGGCTGACTGACTGCCCGCATCCAGCCATCCAGGCGGAGGGCAATCAGATGCATCAGGGAGTCCAGTCACAGCAGGAACTCATTTTTTGAGGAAGTCACACAGCTTTTATGTAGGGTGGAGGCTAGGTGGGAACCAATCAGCTTAAAGGTCAGCAAGGCATGGGGGGTTCACACAGGTGAGAGTCCAATAGGACTATATGGCAAGCACGAGCTGATCATATTGGTGGAATTGTTGTTAACCAATCCCTGATGGTGGTCCAATTTATCCTCATTAACCTTTGAAACTGCCTTTGAGGCCTTGATCTTGCTCACCCTCCAGGGAGTAAGAAGTCAGCCAGAGTTAGTTAACGTGTCATTAGTCACAACACTTCTTCTTCTGTGAAGTGCCTGTTCTGTTTCTTAACCCATTTTGATTTGGTTATTTGGTGGTTTTTTTTTTTTTTTTTTTTTTGGTGTTAAGATTTTTGAGTTCTTTATATATCTCAGAGATTAATGCTTTATCTGAGTGCATGTTGTAAAGATTCTCTCCCATTCTGTAGGCTCTCTCATCACAATAATGGTTGTTTCTTTTGCTAAGAAGAAGTTTTCAGCTTGAGTCCATCCCATTTATTGATTCTTAATTTAACTTCTTGCACTTTGGGTGTCTTTTTAAGGATGTCAGATTCCAGACTGACAGGGTGAAGATTTTGTCCTATTTTTTCTTCTAGTAGTAACAGGGTCTCTGTACTAGTGCCTAAGTCTTTGATTCACAGTGAGTTGAGTTTTGTGCATGGTGAGAGATAAAGGTTTAATTTAATTTTGTTACATGTGACTTTCCATTTTTCTAACACCTCAAAGATTTCACTTCTGATTTTAATTAATTATTGTCTTTTACTAATTTGTTCTAAGGCCTTGAGGTGATGCATAAGTTCATGCATCTCAAATTTTTTTAAGTACTGGGGATTAAATGAGGGGCACGTGACCTCTGAGCCACATTTCCAGTCTTATTTTATACTTTATTTAGAGATAGGGTCTCACTGAGTTGCTTAGCACCTCACTTTTGCTCATGTTGGCTTTGAAATCAGAATCTTCCTGCCTCATTCTTCTGAGTCACTGGGATTACAGGTGTGTACCACGATGCCTGACCAGAACCTATTTTTTTTTTTAATTTAGGCACTCAGTGCTACAAATTAGCCTCTTAGAACTGCTTTCCTAGTATCCAAAAGATTTTGATATGATTTATCTGTTATTCATTTCTAAAATTTTCTTGATTTCTATTCTCATTTCTTTGCAGAGATGGTAGATAGCTAAAAATTATGATTATCAAAGATTTCTCTTGGAACTAAATATGGTGTTGTTAAGTTTTTGGCCACATCTCTCTACCTCACACTTTGCTAAAGGATCATGTCTAGTGAAGAGGCACATAAGATTTTTTTTCCTTCTTAGAATCTGTCCTCTGCTGTCTGTATGTGCCATTGGATCAAACTGCATCTAAGATTAATAAAAAAGTGAGACTCAAATGTGCCATATTTTTGACCTTCTACATTCTTCCAAACCTGCCAGAACAATAGCACACATGACAGTTTTCCTCAAGAGAATTATGTTCTAAATGTTGTTAAAAAGTTCCAATCCTAGGTATACAAACATATTTACAGTAATAATGGATCTTGGCAGGGTTGGATTCCATATAAGTGGCATGAGTCATTATGTGACCTTTGTAAGAAGTGCATACAATTTTGTATAGATGTGTAAGTGAAGTGTTTTGTTTTCTCATTCACAGATCACTATAAGAAGTTTTCAGAGACTCGGGAAATACAGTAAAGAACAAATTCAAAAGATTTTTCTCACTACATTCTCTTCCAAAGATCTAATATTGTGGCTCTGATTACCAGAACATTATATGACCATAGCCTAATCAGGAGTGGAATGTACTAAGTTTAAGTAGCAGACATCTTTGGGATCTCTGCCACCATCTCTACAAGGCACTTCCAAGACTTATTAGAGCTCCCCTCTGAGGTGCATACTTACTATCTACTGACAGCTATCAAAAGGCCTGGTCAGTGATGACACCTGTCTCAGATCACCCATTGACCCTCCTCCAAACAGAATTCTAAGCTTGTCATTACCACTCATCACACTCAGAGCATATCTTGGAGTATACCCAAATTAATAGCACATTCTGAGTAGTTTGATGTTTTGTTTTTCCTTGCACATTTTGTGTCCCTTTAGGTTAATTATACTGGCATCAGAGATTTAAATAATATACAAAATCTCTAATTTTCTTCTGAATTTATTTTCAGTATTTCCAAAGCATGGAAAATAATATTGAATTCACACTTATGAAATTGTAATTGAAAGGATAATTTCATCTCTAAAGATATCTTAATTACAGCTCATGAGGATATCTGTGACATTATAAAAGCTAAATGTTGTGTATAATAATTCAATCAAATTGACCCACTCTACTGGCCACCACATGCTTTTATTCCCAAGAAGCAATTTATCAGTAGCTGTGCCTAAACTCTGTGGACAGGATATATTGAATTCCTAGAAAGCTACCTCTTTGTTGCAGGAGAAATGCAGCCCCAAAATATTGTTGATAAGAGGAACCCAAGTTACCCTAAAGGAGTATATTTTTGTGACCAGACTTTGAAACTCTGGGTGATAAGAACATTTCCTCCTAACCATAAAATCTATAAGAATGTGTGGTTGGAAATCCAATTAGAACCAGTCATCATGGGCCAAGTTGACCTAGAATTGCCATGATAGCAGAGATGTAAAAGTCTGGTGTCACCTTCTGTCAGTAAAAATGAGGTGGACTTGTGCTGTACTCTCTGGAAACTTCCCTAGGGTTCCCATTAAAACTGGAGTGGAGGAGAGGTACATTGTCCCTTTCTCTTCTCGTTGAGTGGATCCACTCTCTCCCTTGAGACTGTCCTCTTTCCTAAAAGTTATTTTTCACTTTTTGAATGAATGAAAATACCCAATAATTCCTTCATGGTTGATCTGTGGTCTCAAAATGAGCACCAAATAGAACTTCAGAAATAAAATCATTGTTCATTTCAATTGCCATTTTATACAACTGAATTCAAAGATATATCCCATCACTCTGGAAACACAAGTGAAAAGAAAATCAGAAAATCTAGAGATTATGTTGACTATCTTAAATCTCTGTACAGGTATATTTGATCCAAAGCTACCCAAAATATATCAGAAAAAAGATGCCATAAATGTACATTGGAGAAAAGATAGCCTCTTCAATATATGGTGCTGGGAAAACTGCAAATTCATATGGAATAGAAACAGATTTAAATTCTATCTCTCATCCTGCACAACACTCAAAGTGGATCATGGACTGTTGAGAACAGGGTGATATCTGTGCAGCTAACTGTCTTAATCACCAGGATGCAGGCAGTTGTGACTGCACCCTAAAGAGCCAATACAGCACAAACAGGACTGCTGGGCCCCCATGCTTATCGAGCTTGTTAAGAGATATTTGTCTGAGGAATGTGCAGCTGCCTAGAAACCTTATCTATCAAGGACAGAGGGGCCTAAACCTGACTCATCTCCTGCATAGTTCACCCCTTCCCTCCTCCCTTCTTCCTCTAGGACTGTTCAGTTCTGGTGGGACCCAATGAGAATCAAATAGATTGGCAGGACCCAACCAGAGGAGGACTAGTGTTTAGCTGTTCAAATGTTAACCAATAATGTACAGGTCTTTGTGTGTGAATGCTTGGAAATCTCTTAAGTAGAGGGCTTTCTTTTCCCTTGGGGCCACTCCCTCCCCCCAGGCATTTTATTGGTCTGAGGGGCTGGTTGTGGTCCAGGCTCAAGCTTGCTTTAATAAAACCTTGTTGTGTGATTTGCATTACTGTGTGTTCACTTTGACTCTCCGGGAATTAGTCGGAATGGGACCCTAACAGGACCTATGCCTTAGAATAGAGCCCCTGTGCCTTCTACAAGGAAATGTAGGCTCAGATCTCCATCTAGTGAACTTAGGAGCCAAATTCCACAAAAAGTCTCTTAGAACACAAGAAGTAAAGAATCAATAAATGGGATAGTATCAAACTAAAAAAAAATTCTCACAGCAAAGGAAACAAGAAAATAAACATAGAACATACAGAATGGAAGAAAATGTTTACCACCTGTACCTCAGAGGTTTAATCTCCAGGATATATAAAGATCTCAAGAAACTTAACACCCAAACCACAAAAATACCCGATCAACAAATGGGGAAAAGTATAGAAAATGCATTTCACAAAAAAAGATACACAAATGTCCAAGAAATATGTGAAAAATGTCCAAAAACCCTGGCAATTAGAGAAATGCAATTTAAAATTGCACTAAGATTCCCTTTCACTCTAGTCAGAATGGCAATTATCAAGAACACAAGAAACAATAAGTTTTGGCCAGGATGTGGAGAGAAGCTTTACTTATACATTGGGGTGAAACTACTAATTTGTACAATCACCTCAGAAAGCAGTATGGAGATTCCTCAGAAACCTTGGAATGATAGCACCATTTAACCCAGTTATGCTACTCCTCCAGTCATACCAATCAAACTTAAAACCAGCATACTCCATTAATTCAACCATGACAATGTTTGTAGCACCTCAATTTACAATAGCAAAGCTATGGAACCAACTTAGGTGCCCTTCATCAGATAAATGGATTAAAAATTGGTATATATACATATAATGGAATATACCTCTGCAATAAAGAAGAAAAAACTATGGCATTTGCTGGTAAATGGAGGAAACTGGTGACTGTAATGCTAAGTGAAATAAACCAGTCCCAAAAAACAAAGGCTGAATTTTCCTTCTGATATGTGAATGGTAACAGTAAGGAGGGGAGTTTGAAATTTACTTCAATAGACAAAAGAAAATGAAGGGAAAGAATGGAGAATGGGAATACAAAAAATAGTAGCTCAAATCAGAGATAAATTTCCTATATTCATATATGAATACACAAGTGAATCTCCACATTATGTGAAATCAAAAGAATGGGATCCTTGGACTGGGACCGTAGCTCAGTGGTACAGCACTTGCCTGGCATGTGGGAGACACTGGGTTTGATCCTCAGCACCACATAAAAATAAATAAAATAAATGTATTGCATCCATGTCTATAACTAAAAATATTTTAAAAAATGGGATTCTAATTGGAATTAGTTGTCCTTAATATATGTATAACATATAAAAATACACTTTTTTGTCATATATATCTGAAAAGAACCAAAAGAATATAGAAATCAGGGCAAAATAGGAACCATATTATTATAATTTAATACTTTCTGAATGTTGATAATCTCTTAAGCAATATAAAAAAGTTACACAAGGACAAACTTAGAAATTTTCATTTTGTATTTAAGTAACAAATGCAGAAGGCATGCATGTCAGTGAGTTCTGAGATAACTGCATAAGCAGTGGTGATTGTCAACATGTAAGACCATTTGTTGCAAAAACCATGCGTATGAGTTGCTTAACTTTTGTTGCTGTTAACACTCATTTCAGTTAGGGCTGTTTCATAGGTTGCAGTTTTGCATAATATAAGCTTTTTCACTTATTACATTTATAAGAAAAAATATATGTACTTATCCTCCCCACTCCTCCTAAAGAAGAAATTTTGAAGTCAAAAGTAAAATGACTGATTTTGATACCATGATCTGTGTGCTTAAATCTCTTACTGCCATTAACAGTCTTTGTACTCTTCCTGAGTCAGTTGTGTTGTTTTGAAAATGGAGTCTATAATACATAAAAAGCATTAGTGATAATAATAAGACACAAAGAAATACACTAAATACAGTAAAAGTCTTAGTGGTTTCTTCTTTTTTGCTCATTTTACATATACATGACGCTATGGTGTATTTTGACATATTATATATGCATGAAATATAATTTATTTTAATTAGGGTAATGTATTTTTACCTTGATACATTTTACATTTGATTTTATGTATTTTAATTTTGATAAGTTTGAAGGTAATTTTGTTTCTTTTTTAAAGTAAATCTTGTTTGAGATCCCTTTAGCTTTCAAAAATATTAATTTTGTAAAAAAAATCAATATTTGAAAGAAAAAATCCATGTATTATCTAGCTTTCTCCATTTATTCACACATATAATACCTATCAAAAACAAAATGGAAAAATAAATTGAATCTTCATTGATCTTTTGAAATGTCATAGCACATGATCACCTAGCTCCATTATTCTGGGTTTCAGGTGGGAATAACCTCATGGTGGAATGAGGTGATAAAGAAAACTTGCTTACCTCATGGCATCCAGAAAGCAGGTAAGGGAGGAATCCACAGATGACATAGATTCTAAGTCCCTACCCCCAGCAAACTACTCCCCCTACCCTTGCCCTACCTGGATACTATTACAATAATGTACTCCCTTCAGATTATCAATCTTGCAAATGGATTCAACCTCTAATGAGAATACAGTTCTCTTAATCGAGAGTCCTCACCTCTGAGTGTTGCTAAAATGCTCAACATATTAGCTTTCCAGAGGACAATCCTATATCCAAACCACAATGTTCAGCAATATTATTGAATGTGTTTCTATACATTTGTTAACAGTTTCGTGTTTTCACACAATCAAAACCTAGTTAATTATCGCTTATATTTTATCTTGTGTTAATAAGAGGAAAAAAGATAAATACATTCAGCAGCACTGTTTTATTGCCTTGAAACATTGGAAACATTTCCAGTATGATACCCTACCATTAAGCAATTTACTTAAAATGGTGATAGCATGAAGTGGTAAACTAAACAAAATTGTCTAAATATTTATTTCTGATTTATATTATTTTATTTTGCTGTTATTATGAACACTAATTATGTATGAGTGATATATATTGAGTGAAATTCAAACTTATTACAAATTATAAAATTAAAAATTTATTCAGAGTTTCCTACTGAAATATAGAAAATCTCTCATGAGTTAGATATTATCCTAAAGGAATATCATATCTATCTCTGTCTTCAAATAGAAGACAAAATTGGTAACTGAATTAGACTCATAATTTCATACCTATATATGCTGCTTTAATTTATATGAATTTTATATCAATAAAGCTCTTCAAATATAAGTATGTGTGAAGAAAGAATGATATAAAGTGAAATAGAAGTTATTCTCCAAATACTGAATCATACTATTTTAAATTACATATTAAATAACTAACTCTTGAATTTGTTGGAAAAAATGAAATTGGTCATAATCTAAAGGGATGTTGAACTTTAACTGTTTTATAAATTGTAGTGTATTAATATTTAAGATCCACTCTGCAGTTAAGGAAAAAAGATTTAAAATATTGACAAGGGTGTAGAAGTAAATCACCCAGAGAAGTATATGTGTAATACTAGTGTAGAAATAAATATATTATTACATTTTACCCTCTTCCTCTGTGAACCTACCCTGGAAATTGTGGTTATTTTTATTTTAAAAAAAACTTTGAAATTTGCATTCTCTTCTCAAATCACAATTTCTATATTTTGTCTCCTCATTTTTGTATATAAATGGACTCAGTGTTCATACAAGTCATTTACCATGAACATAAAAATTTTAAGTCATTTCTTAGTTTCCTAGATTTCATGGCAAAGCTGATTATTTTTACATTTTCAAATGAGTTCCATGGACAATAAAAATCATTCACTACTGCATTAACTCTTAAGATTTTATGATAATTTATGTAAGTCCTTTTGATTGAAAAAGGATACTGGGAAAATATTACCTATAAGATCAATTATACAGACCTGTATTCTCTAAATTTCTGATCAGAAATACTTTTTTTGTGTGTGTGTGTGTACAGGTTTTATATTTTAATCAGTTCTGTGAAGGATATCCTAAACACTACAAGAGACATAACAGAATATATTTTCATCCAGCATTAAAAAAATGACATTCACAAACATTTTTAAGAAGCTTGTCTGTATAATTGGGGTGGTGATCTTTAATTTTAAGAAAAAGTATCACGTTATTGACACAGCTTGTTAAAGGTACATTTGGAAATCTTTCTCTAATGATGATAAACATTGTGTATAGGTTTTTAAAAATATTCCCAACTTTAATGCTAATAAAATTAAGTCTGGCCAAACTTTTCTTTTGCCAGAAACAATAATCCTGAGAGACCAAACTAAAAACCTGGTAAAAGGAAAAATACCTATGAATCAACAAATGTCCCAGAATTTGTCTTTAAATGAGAAAAAAAAAATGTACATGGAGCTTTTTTAAAAGGTCTTTTAACAAGCAATCTTGAGAACTCATTTCAAAAATAGAAGTTGATGTACTAAAACAGATGTTTCAGCGCAGCTCCAAAAGTCTTTATAAATACAGTGATTTGGAGGGATGATCCTGGATCAGAAGTGCTATTTCTTGTGTATGTACTTTATGTGTGCATGCCTCAAGTCAGTTGTCATAATTGTCTCTGTAATCTCCTCCTCAGTAAAGGTCATAGCCACCCTGATTTCTGCCACTATAGTCTCGGGATCATCCATATCCATATCCATATCCTCCAGGTCAACTGTCACACTGGCCACTCCCATAGCCCTGGTTCCCACCAACTCTATCTGTGACCATGTCCCTGGGCCCCAAAGGCATCCCCTCTGGTGCCCGGCCAGACTTGCCCACATGCTCCACATGGATCTGATGACTACCCAGGGACTCTCCATTCTTGGCTTTCATGGCATCTGAGGCATGTTCTGGGTTGGTGAAGTTAGTGAAACAAAAACCCCGAGGTCGCTGAGTCTCCTGGCCCTTGACAACAACCACCTCAGAAATAGGCCCAAAGCTGCTGAAGTGATCTTCCAAGACCTGCTTATCAGTATTGAAGTTGAGCCCTCCCACCAAGAGCATCTCTTCTTCAGAAGACATGGCAGTGAATTTAAATCCTAGAAATTAAAAAGTAGACAGACAGGAGGCTCTGAAGAGCAAGAAGAATAGGGAGGCTGCTCCATGGGAAGAATCCAGAAATAGTTTTAAATTGAACAATCAAATGCAATGAACTCAACACAAAAATAATTCATCCTGGGATGTTATATGCACTGTTAAGACAGGAAGAACAGATAAGGCAAAAGCATAGAGGTGAGAGACATCACTGGATAAAACACAGTGGTTGAGACAGAGCTGGAGGCCCTGGTGAGACAGAACAGGATAGAAGAAGAGACTGTAGCTGCAGTCCCTGGCCACAGGAATAGACCTGGTTCATTTTTTTCCAACAAGTTCAAGCATTAGCAATGACCTGGGGGAAGAACATTATTCATAGAAAATTTTATAATGTAATTGGATGAACCAGTTTCCACCCTATCCCACATCAATCTGTATTCCAATTTGATTCTGTTCAAGGTTCTTCTGTCTTATAAGCACTGAAAGTTGGGCACCTTCTTTAATGACATTTTCAATTATTTTTGTGTTCGCTACATTACACACTTAAGTTGTTAATCTATTTCTGTCAGAAGCTGTAGTTATTGCTTTGTTGCATCATTTCAATTCTCTTTTAAATAAGTTTTATTTTCAATTTGTTTATTTGTCTCAATTAGTATTACATGGCAGTAGAATGCACTTTGATACAAAATATATAATGGAGTATAATGTCTCATTCTTCTGGTAATACATGATGGAGAATCTCTCCAGCTGTATAGCTATATATGTACACAAAATAATAATGTCTCTTTAATTCTACTATCATTCCTATCCCCAAACCTCTCCCCTCCCTTCAATCCCCTCTACCTAATCTAAAGTAACCTTATTCTTCCCTAGTCCCCCACATTGTGAATTAACATCAGTATAACAGAGAAAAAGTATAATAGATTCAGCTTTTGTGTTTTGGGGATTGGTTTATTTCAATTATTATGATATTCTCCAGCTCCACTGATTCACTGGCAAATGCCATGATTTCATTCTACTTTAAGGGTGAGTATTATATATATCATATATGATGGTATATATATATATATATATATATATATCATTGATCCATTCAACTGTTGAAGGGCACATAGTTAGGTTCCATAGTTTAGCTGTTGTGAATTGAGCTGCTATTAACATTGATGTGGCTGTGTCACTTCAATATACTGATTTTAAGTCCTTTGGGTATAAACTGAACATTGGGACAGCTGGGTCAAATGGTGTTTCCATTACAAGTTTACTGAGGAATCTCCATACATTCTTTCCATAATGGTTGCAGCAATTTGCATTCCCACCAGCAATGTATGAGTTTACTTTTTTCCTTAAATCAATACTGTTATTGATGTTTATATTCTTGATAATAGCCATTCTGAATGGGGTGAGATAAAATCTTTGAGCAGTTTTGATTTCTAATAATATAATTGCTGAAGATGTTGACAAAGGTGCCAAAAACATTCACTGGAGAAAGGATATCCTATTCAGTAACTGGTGCTGGGAAAATTGGAAAACCACATGTAGCAAAATGAATTTAAAACCTTATCTCTCACCCTGCACAAAACTCAACTCAATGTGGAACACAGACTTAGGCACTAGACCAGAGGCCTAATAGAAGGAAAAAAAAAAAAAAAGGCCCAAATCTTCACCATATTGACTTAGTACCTGATTTCCTTAACAAGACTCCTAAAGTACAAGAAGTAAAATCAGGACTCAATACATAAAATGGATTCAAACTAAAAAGCTTCTTCTCATCAAATGAAACACTGGATAAAACAAGAGAGAGTCTACTAAATGGGAGAAAACCTTTATCACATTCACCTCAGATAGAGCATTAATCTCCAGGTATAGAAAGATTCAAAAAAATTAATATCAGGAAAACAAAATAACCTAATCAATAAATGGATTAAGAAACTGAATAGAAGAATAAAAAAGACACTTCACAAAAGAATGTTTTATTAAGGATAATTCTATTGGTTTTCTTTGCCCTACTTTATCAAAATTTCTTTACCAAATATGAAATTTTATGCTGCCTTCTATATCTTTCAGATATTTATTAGGTTATTCTGTTATATTAGGTTATTCTGTTATAAATGTGTTTAGTATCTCTAATTTTCAGAGATCCAATACCCCAAATTCTTTTATAATAATATTGACTTGTCATCTCATCTTGGATTTCTTTTATTGTTTTATCTGGTATTTTTTAGTTATACATGTGTAGTTCTTCTTTATTAAATCTGTCTGCCTGAAATTTATAGCATGAAATATTTTTGCAATTGCCATTTTATTCATTTTGGATTTTTTTTTTTTTTTGCTGCATCTATTTCCTGCCTCTCTGAGATTTGACATGGCTCTGTTGGCATAGAGGATCCGACACTTGACACAGTTCTGTTGGAATAGAGAACTCAACACTTGACAAGGTTCTGTTGATCATCCTCCCTTTTGGGGGCCATAGGCATGGCATGTCTCCATGTGTAATTACTTTTTAATATTAATAATCAATATATCATTAGAAACTTATTGGAAGAGCATTGGGAGGGTTTTACTGTATTGGGACACAAAATAGTGCACAATGAAAATTTAGCAGTAATACATACCTAAAATATGTGAAAATAACTATCATAACTGTGCTTGAGTTTACAGGTGCCTGTGATTGCTAGTGTAATAATAGATGGATAAAGAGGCATTCCTCTGAGTTTGGATGCAGTGTTTACCCTTTGTTGCTTTCCTAGTTTTAAAAGTTGATTCTAGAGATACTTTACATAATAAAAACATTTAGGTTAGTTATAAATATAACTTGTGCTTTTCCTATGTTTAGTCTAATTCTTTGAGAATAAGAATAAGATTGCATCTGCAATTAAATAAAATAGAATAGACTAAATATTAAGTATAAGTTTATTTCTTTGCCCTTTAAAAATAGTAAAAACTTATCTTTGTTAAACACTGGAGTTCATGTTGGGGGTTGTTTCTCAGAAAATGTAGTCACATGTTTGTTCTGAAGTTTGAAGGCTGTCAGATCATGGTGCCCTCAGTTTAGCTGGGATACAAGGTTGATTTAGTTTAGTGGGGAGACAAGTTTGTTTTAATCTAGCTGGGAAATAAGGTTGTTTTGGTCTGGGGTGTCATACAGAGAGAATGTGTACTTTGAGAAGAAATATAGATTGTACTTTTGAAGGTTTTTTTTTAATTTTAAACTAACCATAATATGATATAATCATTACTAAAGAAAAATATCTATAAAAAGGCTAGCAGACAAAATAAAGACAGATTCAGTCTCAGAACACTTGGTGTCTCTGTGTGCTGTTTCTCCACCATGCCAACACCTCCCATCCACCTAGGACCCCTGACCCTGCTAGGGCTGCTGGGCCCTGGCATTTTAAAAAAATACTTTTAATAAAAAAGTGTTTATTTTTTTTATATTGCTTTGTCTTATTTATTAAATTTATGTCATTACTGTCCTTTAATTCCAACCTTTTCTCAATTTCAAGTTTCCACTATCATATTACATATTACTATATTTTAGTATAGGTGAATTAACTCTAAAACTCTATGGTCTTGTTTTTGTCTAGCAGGATGAGGAAAGAACCCAGCGTTCCTTCAATCTTTCTCCAATTGCAACTCTCCTAATTAGTGGAACCTATATAATGTGACTTTGCATGGCAAAAAGAACTTACAGATGAGATGAAATCAAGTAGTCTCAAAGGGAAGATTTTCCTGGATCATCAATGCAGTTAAGGTGAACACACTGTCTTCTGTGAGAGGCAGATAAGAGAGTAGTCAGGGTGTACCTGTGACCATGGAAGCAGTTGTTGGGCTGATGTCTGTTGAAGATGAAGAAAATGAACAAGAGCTAAGGATTTCAGGTGGCTATGAAACTTGTGTGGGGGTGAGGAAATGTCCTCAAATTGAACCTAGTGACAGGGGCAGCCATGGTGACATCTTGATTTTATGCCTCAAAGCTCTTAGTGGATTTTTTATCTCAAGAACTAGAACAAAAAGAATACATTTATAAGTGATGTAATTTGGTAACTTTTTATGGAAACAATAGGAACAGTATACTTGAGGAGTAAACCTTTTCCATGGATCTAGGCCTATGTGAGACATTTATTCTGAGGTACATTAAAATTTTTGTCATGTTAAAATTTGATAGATTATTGAGTTATTAATACTCAATATAAGTATTGACTAGTAGAATGTTCATTAAACTCTTGCAATTATTTCATTGAGTAATATTTTCTTTTTGATCCCTGATCACTGGTACTCTCCTGATGCTCCTCCACATGGAATACTTTGCTCAGCTTGACCTCTGCTTTTGGATATGAATTAAACAACCATCACCCACCAATATTTGTCTATTAATAATTTTCAGTTGGAGCCTTAAAATTCATGACCAAAATAGAAAATGAAATTCTAGGGACACCATTCTTGTAAATGTTCTTTATACAGTGAGATTATAAAGTAGTAGGTTATTTGAATGTCTACTTTTATGAAATGTAGCCTCATTCTCCAATATGGCACCTAAATCAATATTTCATTTCATGAAGATTCCTCATGAGATTGTATCCAGCTAATCACATTGTATAGTTTTGACCTCCCACTTTTACCAATTTGATATATGCAAGATAGTAACTGTGTTGTATTTTACATTTTATATTAGCATAAAATGTTAAAATTTTATCAATAAATGTGCCTTCTATTCAGTGGTCATGGTACTTAAGAGAGCACCCAGAGTAATGAGCCTATGTATGTATAAAGAACAAAGGAGTCTAAGCTATGATAATTATTAAGAGTAATGGTGCTGGGCATGGTGGAATGCACCTGTAATCTCAGAATTCAGGAGTCTGAGGCAGGAGTATTGCAACTTCAAAGCCAGCATCTGCAATGTAGCAAGACCCTAAGCAACTTAGCAAGATCCAACTCAAAAAAATGAAAATGGTCGGGGTGGTGGCTCAGAGGTTAAGCATCAATGGGTTCCATCCCTTGTACCAAAACAAAAGAAAAATAATCATAAAAACATATGGACCCTCAAAGACAAATTGCATTGCAAAGTGGGTGGGAGTAAAAAGATTTTATCAGAGCTCAAACTCTGTATAGAATCTACATGTTTTTCAAAGTCAAATTGGGATAAAGAATAGAATTAAGTAGTGTGAAAAATATGGGTTTGATGAGAACAGCAATTCTTAGAAAGCCCAGATATGGTGAATGTGCCAATGTGGAAATTGTGAGGAAGAGTGACAGGAGAGGTATTCTGGCTGTGAAGTTACATGAGACTATTGTCAGAAGCAGGGACATTTAATAACTGTTAGGTGTTTATGGATGAATGAGAGGCCCTCAGACCCAAACCCACTTTCCTTTCTTTTGTTTTATGTCTTTTGTGGTGCTTGGGATCGAACCCAGGGCTTTGGACTTGCAAGGCAAGCACTCTACCAACTGAGCTATCTCCCCAGCCCACCCACTTTCCATCATGCATCTCATGTAGGTTTCTGTATGTTGTCAATGCTACTTATGATATATAATCTTTATTTTTTATATGAGACAAGTATGGTGTTGAGTCTGACCCTCTGTGGTATAGCTGTATTACCATTGGGGAGATTGAGTAATGCAGTGTTCATAGATACACAGAAGAATTTTCTTTGTTTAATCCATACCATCTCTAATTTTGCTATCAATTGCAAGAATGAAAATTCAAGTTAATGGTAAAATATACTCTGTATAAAGGAATCACCTCAGATGTTGGACTTTAGCGATGCTGCAGGGTCATGAAGACTGACTGGGTCCCTGGACTGTGATGTCATCAATTGGTCATAATCTTACTGAGGCCGTAGTGATAGCTGGCCTCATAAAAACCTAATGTTTGTCCTGAGCACTGCTCATGACAGTGATCTAGTGAACAGATAGCCTTGCTCCATTTTATATTTTGTTTCTTCAGGCAGGAATTTTATTCTTGCTTATCAACTAACTTTTGGAGAGTTAAGCTTCTGAGAGAAATTTACTTGATCTGAGTAACCATCTAAAGAGTTACACCATGAGAGAAAAACAAAATAGGAAGCAGTGGAATAATACATTCACCCCTCAGTTTACAAAGATGTCGATGGTATGTGTTGGCATATTTTCTAGGTTTAGATAATCATCAACTGCTCTTCAAACAGAAAGAAAGTAGGATTTCTAGTTATTTGAAAATGAGGGGAGATGAGGGGATTTTTAAAAAGCAAGTGACTGAAGTAGGAAAGAAGAAAAAAATGTTTTTTCTCTACTTCCTGAGGTCTCCTTGAGGGCTCAAGTTGTCTGAGAGTTA
Source organism: Sciurus vulgaris (assembly GCF_902686455.1). Taxonomy (NCBI): domain Eukaryota; kingdom Metazoa; phylum Chordata; class Mammalia; order Rodentia; family Sciuridae; genus Sciurus; species Sciurus vulgaris. The sequence goes on along the minus strand of NW_027632708.1, from coordinate 38,086 downwards.
AGAAAATACTCAGATGATTCAACTTTGTTTCTGTGGCTTTGTATTCAAGCTACCTACCTTAACTAAGTATCTACCAATTTCCTTTTGTTATACTTATTTGTAATTAAATTGGGGAAATGACTATTATTAATTTTATAATATTAATTTTTCCTTTGAATTAGAAAAACAAATATTATCTGCATATCCAATTATATTAATACAGGTTTTATTGTCAATATATGCTAAAAAGAAACAATATAACTTTTTAGAAAATGAAGTTGAAATTGGCTCCTAGAAATGAGAAAAATATTGGAAAATATTAAATATTTTAAAACTGATTGTAAAGGGATGCATATGAAGTCACACAGAAGTTATGTACTCAGGAATAAAAAAAAAACTGCCTTCTTTCAAACTCTAAGATAGAAACCGCGGTATTCTTTGTGAACTATAAAGAGAAAAAGATACACACACATACACACACTCATACACATACTTCTTAACAGTGTAAATTGAGATAATATTTGGCTCTTTATGAGAAATGAGATAGTGGTTATAAATATACAGATTAACTGTAAACAAATTACTCCTATGGGAGAGAACATTATTACATGATGGTACGAGATGAATTGGAGCCAAACACAACATTTTAAATTGTGGTTAATATCTCAGAGGACAATATGATACTTCCAACAAAAATTTCTGAATATAACCTGATATTTTCAATAACATTTGCATCTTTCATGTTTCCTAATGGACACATGAAGAGGCCTGGATAAACATGTTTTCTTCAGGCACCTTCAATAAAATCCACGCGTATTCAATATCTTACTTAGTATAAACTGAGACATGTCAAGCACATTTATCTCTTCATATTTATGTGGATACATAAAAATCAAACACATCATTAGGTTAGGGGAAGATACATATTTACATTGGCCTTAATTCCCCATTTATTCTGTACCAAGTGAGATTATTTGCCTCTCAAAAAAAATTTACATCCTGACATCATAGAAGTAGCCCAGGTAATAACAACTTCCTGAGGAATTTCCTTCTTAGATAAGAATTCAGAACACTGGTGCAGGCAAAAATGGTAAGTCCCCTCTGTGGTCTAATTCACAATTCACAGAGCATGATGGAAGAAAACTTTGTCATCTTGAGCACAGAGATTTCCAGGCAACTTTGGCTTATCAATATCCCAGAAAACAAAAAGAAAGAGCATGGAGAAGTGTAGAGTTTTGTGTGGCTGTGCCCGGCAGTGGCACTTTTCACTTTAAATCATTTGTAATTTTAGAGAGTTTAACAAATGATCAGAGCTGGCTGTGAGGAATTTTGATAACTATAACACACTGGTATGCCCAGGTTGAAGGGATATAGCCTGCAGTCTCTACTCCATAAACATATTACACATTGTGCAAATTACAGTCATCCAGATCATGCATGGACACAATAAATATTGTACTACATTAAAAAAATTTAGTGGTATAGACCAGTAGGGAAAAATCATGTGTTTATTGCAATATTCACAAAATAGACTTTTACTATATGCTTAAGGATAGATCAATACACAGGAAATTCAAACAAGAACCCCATTTCCTACTTGTATTTATTTTCTTGGGCAAGGTAAATTTATGCAAAGTTGTTTTGGCAGATTTACAAGAGATGAACTGAAGGGAAAAGCATATTACCTAATACACATATGACCAACTATGATCAATATGCCAGCAAAAGCCAGGAGAGAGCATGTTGAACTGTCAGAAGAATGTGAAATTACTAACATCTTCCAACAGGCACATACTGATGAAGCCAGAATTGGGAACAACAGGCCGTTAGTGTAGAAATAGGGGATCGGGATCGGGTTAGGTAGAGGAAATGGAGGCCATGAAAACTATCTGCCTCTGTTAATTGGACACTGCCCCTGGGAGAATGGAATGTCAAGGATCCCTGGAGCCCATTGATTACCAAATTTACCTGTTCTTGTCAAGGACTACAGGCAAGGAACTGCTGATTAATGCCCTCAGGGCCCTTACCTGACTGAATCACATTGGCCCTCCCCCTGCCATCTGATGGTCACCTTTTCTGCTATGTCACCTGCAATTCCTGGGCCTAGTCATGTAGGCAGGAAGGAGAGATAAGGGGGGAGAGAACAGAGCAAAGGAGACCTTAACCTATAAAAGATGTAGGGCATGCTCACTTCTTGGGATTCTAGAGCATCAGCCATAGGCCCCTTCTCCCTTTTAGAAGAAGTCTGTATTATTACATTTAAATAAAACCTGCTTAATATGCTTGCCTTGGTGTGCTTCTCTGAGTTATACTTCAACACCTGAGGAAGCAGAACTCATCACTGGTAAACAGTGGTATCACTGGAAGGATCCTCAAGAACTCAACTTGACACAGTTCAAGAACACAAAACATCTATGTATTTTCATATGTTAGATGCTAACATTATTTCTTAATAGACCAATTTCACTTCCCACCCTCACCTCTCATTTCCCAAACTATCATATGCCCATAAATTATGCTTAGCTTTTGTTTCTATCTTAAAACCAGACACAACCACTTTGATTTCACAATGACCCTAAATTCATGGGCTTTTTAAAACTTTTGTGCATAGAGAAAAATAGCATATACTTTTTGCGTGGTTCCTTTCACCCATCATATGTGAAAATGTCACCCACTTTTCAAATGTCTCTAGTTTGTTCATTCCCATCACTGCATATGATACGAAAATAGCAATAAATGCTTCATGTGTTACACATAATCCTGTGTTTTGAAAACCCACATGATTTGGTTATGCACATTGATTTTTACATTGTCATATTCTTTGTTTCCTTAGATTGCAATATGTACTCATTGATGTAGTCTTGAAAAGAATATTTTTATTCATTACTTGAAAAATTAAGCCACATAAAAGTGTAAAACACAGTAATTATTTATGCAGAAATTTGACAGTCCCTAATTGGGGGAGGGGGGAAACAAAAGTAGACATGACTTTTCTTTTCAAAGAAAACTTTTGTATTCATATTTTAATCACTGTGTCAATATTAACCCTGACCCAATTTTAATCAACATGCCATGAACATATTCACACCAGGCACTCATTCACCACAAACTATTGGACTTCTATGTGTTCAAAATATATATGCCTGAAACATTCATGATAGATCTTGGTAATCCTGTACAGTTAAATACTAGGTGGTATGCTTGGTTAATATTTTAAACAGGGGGGTGACATAAGATCATACATATTTAATGATTTTGAAAACAAAATTTTGCCAAATATTGGATTTCAGGTAGTATAACTCTAGTATATGAGATGGAGAGAATGAAAATGTGAAAATACAGGAGAACATTAGAAAAGATCTTAACTACGTTTGGTGATTTTGCAGGGTGATGAGGGCAGAATATAGGTGAAAGAGCAGAGTATTTAAACATACCAACTTCTTGTTCAAATGAGGGGTAATTGTACAGGACAAAATAAATATTTTTGGTGTGGGGTTGGCACATAATGTTCAGAAAAAATTTGATGTGAAAAAGTCAATGAACTCCTACTACGATACCATGATTTCTCTTCCCCTTTCTTGGAGCTTCAATTTTATACATGTACTATCCATATCCTGTGTACTCTTTGGAGGACAATGCATCAGTCCTAGAGTAAAACTGTTTATTCTCTGACTCAGGTAATTTATCTTCTGACTCCTCTCTCTACATATAGAGTCTCTCTCTCTCTCTCTTTCTCTCTCTCTCTCTCTCTCTCTATCTATCTATCTATCTCTCTCTCTCTCTCTCTCTTTCTCTCTCTCTATCTCTCTCTCTCTCTCCTGGCAGAAATGTGAAAAGAAGAGAAATGCTAAGTATAACAGGAAAGTAGGAATCTGAACATATCTGAAGAAATTCAGCTGAGCATCTCTACTCAGTCTCTGAAAGAAAGATGTACTTTGGGCCCAGTCCTAATTTTCAACTCCTCTCTCCTTTGTTGAAATTCTAGATTTCAGTTTCTGTGACATCAACAGAATCTCATCAAAAATATCTTTTTATTGTGGCAGGAAGGGAAGACATTCTGTGTTTATGTTCTTTGAATAAAATCATCATATGGGAGGGAAGAATAGGTGAATTAATTAGAACAGTCTCATCAAATTGTATTGAAAGTCAGAACTAAAAGCAAAAAACAAGGAAAATTAAACCATGCCTAATAATAACCCAGTAATGCCTCTTGTGTAAGAATTTGAAGAAACTGATAATGGACATTTAACAATACTTTGAACAATCTTATGGATAAGAACTTGTCAAACATGAGTTAGCAGCAGGGCATGGCGGCACATGCCTGTAATCCCAGCAGTTTGGAAGGCTGAGATAGAAGGATTATGAGTTCAAAGCCAACCTCCACAAAAAGTGAGGTGCTAAGCAACTCAATGAGACCTGGTTTCTAAATAAAATACAACATAGGACTGGCTATGAGGCTTAGTAGTCGAGTGCCTCTGAATGTAATCACTGGTACACACACACAAACATAATATGAGTTAGCAATCTAAAATTACAAAGCATGTAACTAAAAGGTAGATCATTCGAATACAACAAAATATAAGTTGTACTACAATATGTTATTCCACCATTTTGAAGGGGTATCACAAATATATGATTAAATATTCTGAGGATATAAAACATAGTCAAAATACTATTCACAAATACTTACAAACTAATCAGTGGTTTTGAAAATGAGTAAGATCATCCTAAAATTTATTTGTCATTTATGAATGAATGAAAACACCCCATAATTCCTTGCATGAGTGGTCTGTAGCCTTGAAATATGCAGTAACTAGAATTTCAGAGATGAAAACATTCTGCCTTTCAATCGCCATTTTATAAAACTTTGCATTCAAAGATATACCACATCCTTCTGAAAATAAAGTCAAAAAGAAAGTGAGAAAATCTTTAGTGATTTTGTTGTATATTTGAAATCTGTGACACAGGTATATTTGACTCAATAGTTCCCAAAATATACAAGATAAAAAAAAAAAAAAACACTGAGAATATTCCCTTATATTAGAAATTTCCATGATATTCTCTGAGTTTGATAATTAGAAAGGGAAAGCTTTGAATCCTGTGTAGATGAGAGACACCGAGAATGATCACCACAGACCAGACCAAGCTGTGAGTAAGTAGGTACCCCAAAGGGGAACTCTGACTACTGTTGGAGATGCATTCTGGAGCCATTGTTAGAGATCCCAATGGAATCTCCTACTCAGACTTAGAACTCTCCACTTCTCACAAGGCTCTGCTCCTGCAGATTTCTGGCAACAGAAGCCATGGAGTAGATATATGGAAGAAAATGAAATCAGGAAAGTTATGTCAATTTGTTGTTTTCTGTATCTTCAGTCTTTGAGAACTTTATTATAGCAAACCAGGATGAACAAAACAAAGCACTTGCAAAACTCTACCAAAGTGTATGAGCTGCTCATGCATGACACAAGACTACCAATGACAATTATGGAGAATCCAGTCCTACCCAGTTACATCATCCCAGAAAATATTTTTGTATACGTAGGTTTTGAATTTTGACTAGCATTTAAATCATAATTCTCATGAGGAAAAGTGCCATGTGTGTTATTGTACATGGAATATTTGGATGATTGTTGAAGTCAATAAAATGGCACATTTGAGTCTCACTTTTTCAATAATCTCATATTCAGATAGATACAATACATAATATGGAGTGTCTATGTTGGCTCAAGAACACATACAGACAGTAGAGGACACTGACTCTGAAAACAACTTCTGTGACTCTGGTAGATGAGCACTATGTGAAGTTCCTAGCAGATCCTTAGATAATTCTAATATTTAGCTAGCTATCATCTCCATGTTTTCAGGTACATCTCTCACTGTATCTCCATAGATATGTGTATTTATCTGTGTTCATATATGTACATACATACACACACATATATATATAAATATATGTATATCAAAGTAAATATTTCTTCATAAATTTATACTCTGTTTCCTTAATTTTTATTTCTCAAGAGGAAATTGAGCTAACAATACTATCCTATTTAGAGTGAATGAATATCATATTATAGGTATGAGTGAATTTCCAATATTCTGTATAGTTTATAAAACTGTCATATATAAGTAATCCTATTCCAGTGATATTCAACACACACACACACACACACACACATACACAAACACACAGAGACACACACACAATTATAATAACTGCTTTGTACTTTTATTTTGAAATTTTAAATGAAAAATTACCTTAAGGAGCAAAGAAATATCTGAAAGAGTAAACTTCATGACTAGTAAAAATGCCTAAAAAAAATCCAAGAATCAAATATGTATTTTACTGTACAGAGACCTGATAAATCGTTGTATCAATTATTTGTTTTTGTCTCTGCTATTGTTGTTTCTTTAGAAATCCAGAAGTCTCACAAAGTTGCTCCTGAGCCATGTATTGTGCTCCAGCTGTACTCAGGCAGCAGGAGTTAGTTTTTCTGCCTGTTTACTTCATCTATGTGCCCTCAGTGAGAAACCTAATTCCCATTGATGACCATAGTGAGACAGTTGCCCAGGTGGGATCTAAGGTGGAGCAAGAGTTGTGGCTGACCTACATGCTCAACCCTTGCTCATATCATATTCCTTACCAATACAGAGCAGGGATTCAGAGCAGAGGGAGACAAATAGGAAATGAGCCTTCAAAAACAGAATAAGGTTCCCCATCACAAACCTCCATATGAACACTGAGTCAGCTATAGATGTGAGAGTGACAGTGTGATATGTTTGTGGGAATTTTATCAGAAATCATCTCATGTGATAGACTCAAACTCACACTTCCATGTTACCAAATTCCTACTAAATATGACTCAATTTCTCCTTTTTCTTTTTCTCTAACTTAAGTATCTCTTCTTTCTAAAGCCATTGTTTCCATTCTCTATTAGCATTATGCAGCCATTACCTCATACCCCTATCTGTATTTCCACATTAATGGATTCAATGTTTTCAATACTCCCATAACTACTTCACAGTGCTCCACACGTGTGAACTGCTTCCACTGTGTTAGGGTTGACTGGATTCTAAAAACCTCATGTCCTGAAGGGAAAATACTTTCATATATAGATTTTTCTCATCTGAATTTTGATGGGTGACCCTGTTTCAAGGATGACTTTCAGAGATGTGCACCTTTACACAGGTAGTAAATACTGTTAGAATACACACACAGACACACTCATTGCCATCCATTTAAATAGCACCAGAAATATTTACCCCATATGTATGACAATATAAATAGAATTCCACAAGGCATATCACAACCTCATTCTGAATATTTGTGTCAGGTACATACCTCAGATAATATACAACACACACAATTCTCACAAATCAAAGGTACATTTACCCACAATATACAGTCCTAAAAGGGGAAATTTCAATGGACAATTCTAAACGAAAAACTGTCCCAGCCCTCCCACCCAAATAAAAATGCAAATGTCACTTAATTTTACTACTCCAGAAGAAGGCATGAGAAAAGCAGCAGCAAAACTCTGACAATTTCACCATGGTTCATGTCAGAGACAAAGAAATATTCAAAACAACCATCAGTAAGATCAGTTGTGCTCATCATTTCTGTAGTCGTTTCTTTCTCTCTTTTGCCTCCACAGCCTCCTCGGTCTCCTCTGTAACCACTTGTTCTCCTCCATAGCACATACCACTCCTGTCTCCTCTGTAGCCTCCACTTCAGTCTCCACCATAGCCTCCATCACCACCAACACCACGTTCTCCTCCATAGCCCCCCTGGACTTTGCTCTCCTCCATTGCCACCTTGGTCTCTGCCATAACCTCCTTCTCTGTCTCCACCATAGTCACCTCCTCTGTCCCCACAATAACAAACCCGACTTCTGTCTCCACTATGCCCCTCCTCCACTTCTGTCTCCACCAAAGCTAATGACACTGTTGTGGAAATGACAAGATGTCACTTGGAAACTAGGAGAAACCAAATTTTATTTTACAGCAGCAGGCCCAGAAGAGATTAGCACTCCAAAATTCTGAGGCCTGATCCACAGTTTCTCACAATATTTTTAGGTTATTTGATGTCATCTTAGACCCATCCTATCATTGGGTTTTTTCTCTTTTGGTAAAAGAATTCCTAATCTATACAGCTGAAGGTCTTGTACAGGGTCTCTAAATTAAAGCATGCTCACAGAACAGAGAAGAAGAAACATCTACTACATTTCAGGAAGGTGCAGTCAGACTCTTAGTACAGTTATTGACAATGTAAAAGGTAGGGACACTCCTGAAGAAAACCTAAGAGAGAGGAGGGAAACTGACCACTTCTCCATGGCATTCTTTGTTGAGTAGAAAAACCACAGTAAGTTGTTTACAGACAACCTTTTGAGGTGAGTATTGAGAGCAATGTGAGATCAGTAAGGAGGACAGACTGATATAAAAGGGAAAGAACTATAAATTTTGTATTAGAATTAGGGTGTGGCGTACAGTTTTGGGTCAGAATCCATATCTTGTTCAGTGTCAGGTTCAGGGACAGACTTCTGTGGTATGTAGGGAGGGCTTGTGTTTAGGTTATGATTAGAATTAGGATTATATTAAGGGTCATGGGCAGTATTTTCAGTGTATAAAGAATGACTCAGTGATGAGTTGAAAAGACTCTTTGAGATATGTATTAATTGCTTTCTAAGGTGGGTAGACAGGCTCTCTGTTGTGTTTAAATAAGTCTTGCCAAGAAAAATAGATAATAGGGAATGCTTGGAACGGAATATATTTTGTACCCAGTGAGGTATATAGACATGCCCCCCTGAGGTGTGTAGCAATAGTTACACACTGAGGTGTTTACAGACTGCTATTGATGTGGTTAGGGAGGGTTACCTTTGATTTGTATGAGAATACACTCTGGTGTGTAGGGAGTGCCCTTTGAGGTGGGTAGCATGTGCCTCTGAGCTGTGTAAAGAGGGCTGTATGAGTTGTGTAGGAGGGTTCATGATGTGTGTCATAGAACAATTTAACATGTGTGGATGTGCCACTGATGTGAGTTGGAAGGGCACACAGTAGTGCAAAGGAAAGGTGATTTGTGATGTGTAGGAATCGTTCAGTGAGTTGTGTTAGTAGGGCCTTTTAGGAAAGAAGTGAGATCTCTGAGAGATGAATAGGGAGGGCAAATTGATATAGAAGGGAGAAAACTATGAGGTTAGGATGTGGGTTGTGGTTAGGTTTAGGGTTTAGGGTCAAGTTCATGATCATGGTCAGCATAATGATCAGGGAGGGATTTGTAGGAATTTGTAGGGTGTTTACTCTGAGCTGTGTAAGCAGGGTACGATTATGTTTGTCAGGGGGCTCCTTTATACATGTGTGAGTGCACCCCTGAGATGAGTCGAGAGGGTTCAAAAACGTGAATCAGGAAGGTGCTCTGTAAAGTGTAGAAAGGGCTAACTGAATTGTTTTTCAAGGGCCATTTGAGGTGAGTTGTCAGAGATTTGTGAGATGAGTAGGGAGAACAAACTGATAAATGAGGAAAGGCACTATTATGTTAGGCTTAGGATCATGATTTATGGTCAGGTTCAGGTTTTGGTCAGTGTCAGTGCCAGGGAAAGCTTCCTGGTATGTAAGAAGAACTGAAATTTAGGCTTAAATCAGGGTTACTGTCAAGATCAGAGTCAGATTCAGTATTTGCAATTCATAGGGAAGGACTCTGTGGTGAGTCAAAAGGGCTCTATGCGATGTATATTGAGGACATTCTGTCATCAGTAGATAGACTCTCTGAGGTGTTTATAGTGCACTTGCAAAGAAATTTAATTAGTAGAACTGACTTGCAAAGGAATCTAATTTGTACAAACTGAGGTATGTAAAGATGTCCCTCTGAAGTGCATAGGAAATGCATTTGAGGTAAGTAAAACCAGCTTTCTTTGATGTCTAAGGATGGTACTCTGATGTTATTTGGGAGGTGCTTTAGGTTGGTAGTATGTGACTGTGGATGGAGGGAACTATGACATGTGTAAGAGAGCTCTATGAAATGTGTTTGAGATCTTCTAGTTGTTTGTGGGAGGGTTTCCTGAGGTGAGCTTGGAGGGCTCACAGAGGCGCATAGGGATGTTTTTCTGTGAATTGTAGAAAGAGCTTAATGAGTAGTGTTTGGTGGGCCTTTTAAGGTAAGGCATTAGAACTTTGTGACATGTGTAGGGAGAAAACACTGATGTAGAATGGAAGGTTCTATGAGGTTAAGGTTAATGTTAACATTAGGATCAGTAAATGTGTCAAGGTCAGGATCATGGTCACTGTCAATGTCCGCAAGGGCTCTCTGTGGTATGTATGGTGGACTTAATGTTTGGGTTAGAGTTAGAGTTGGGTTCTGATTTGGGGTCAGTATTTTGAGCATAGGGATGGCCTTTGTTGTGAATTGAAAGGGCTCCCTTAGGTATGTATTGAGGGCTTTCTGAGGTGTGTAGATGGGCTTTCTGAGGGATTTAGAGAGTATTTGAATTGAAATGTAGTTAGTAAAGAGGTCTTTTAAAGGAATCTAATTTGTACTTGCTGAAGTGTGTAGGAAAGTCTCTCTGAGGTGTGTAGAGATTGCTGTTGAAGTAAGTAGGAAGGGCTTTCTTTGATGCGAATGAAGGTTTCTTTGAGGTGTGTAGAGAGAACTCAGGTTGGTAGCTTGCAGTCTCTGATTTGTTTAGAGGAACTTCTACAAGGTCCATAGAAGAGATTTTTGACATGTGTCAAAGGTCTCTATCATGTTTGTGGGTGGTCCTTCTGAGATGAGTTGGGAGGGGTCACTCAGCTGTATAAACAATGCATACTGAGATGAATAGAGAGGACTCAGTGAGTTGTTTCTGTAGGGCCTTTTTAGTTGAGTAGTGAGAGCTTTGTAAGAGAAGTGAGGAGGAAAAACTGATGTAGAAGGGAGGACCTTATGAAGTGTGAAGGGGGGCCTAGGTCAGATTGCTGAGATGTGCAGGGAAGATTCTCTGAGATTTGTAGTGTAGGTTCTCTAAGGTGTATAGTGAGGGATCATTTAAATCATAAGGATGGCATTCTGATGTGTGCATGAGGGCTCTCACAGGTCTGTAGGAAGTTTTCTATTAGATATGCCAAGTAATCTATGGGGGTGTAAGTGGGCCTAATGACTGATTAGAGATGATAACATATTTGTGGAGGGAATGAATAGTGAAATCTCTCTGATATGTGTAAGGAGAATACACTGTGTTTTGATGGAAGGGTTTTCTGAGGATAGTGTAAGAAATCTTTGAAGTGTATGTGAGAACTTTCAATGGAGAATGATGTGGGTTCTCTTAGGTGTGTATATGCAGTACCAGAGATGAGTAGGGAACATTTTTGGATGGAAGTGAGATCTATCTGTGTTGTGTATGTAGCACTGGTTGAGGTTTGTAGAATGGGCATTCTGAGATTTGAATTAACATCTGTCTGGTGTTCATAGAGAGTGTTTGCTGGGATGTATATGGAGGGCTTGTGTGTTGTTTGGATGTTGCTTAATACAGTGTAGAGGAAGCATCCCTCCACTGTGTATTGATGGCACTTTGAGGTATGTACGAAGAGCTCTTGATGTGAGTAGTGTGGGATTACTTGTATGTGTAGGGGAATGTGTTTCTGGTATGTAGGAAATGTTCTCTGGGGTGTTAAAACAGGTTATCTTTGTGTAGAGAGGTCTCACTGATGTATGTAGGGAGAGCATTCTGAAAGGTGTAGTGGGGATTTATACGGTTTGTCAGTGGACTTCTTGCTATGAGATGGAGGGCTCAAACAACTGAATAAGTAGGGCTCTTGCAGTGTATAGGAAAGACCTTTGAGCTGAGTGAAAAGAGCTCACTGAGATGTCTAGTGAGGGCTTTCTGAGGTGAGTGGAAATTCTCTTAGGTGTTTAAAGAGCAATGCATAGAAGTATAGTTAGTACAAAGGTCTTGTAAAGGAATATAATTTTTACTCAGTAAGGTATGTATGCATGCCTACCTGTGGTTGTCTACACAAGTAGGTACTCCTCTTGATATAAGGATGGTTTCCATTGATGTTTATGGAGCATACTATGATATGTGTAGAGAGGGGTCTCTAAGATTGGTAGTGTGCAACTGCTGAGCTGGGTAAGGAAATGTGTATGAATTGTGTAAGAGGGATATATGATGTTTATTCTTGGGCTCCTTTTCATTTGTGAGAGGGCCCCCTGAAATGAGTTAGTATGGCTTACAGAGTTGCACAGGGTGTGTGCACTGAAAACTGTAGAAAGAACTCATTGAGCTGTGTTTGGAGGGTAATTTGAGTTGAGTAGTAAGAGTTTGGCGAGATGAGTAGAGAGAAAAATCTGGTGTAGAAGGGAGAGCACTATGAGGTTAGGGTTAGGATAGGCATAGGGTTAGGGTTTAGGGTCAGGGTCAATACATGGTCAGTTTCAGGGTCAGGGAGGACTCTGTGGCATGTAGGGAGGACATAGGTTTATGCTTAGGGTTAGGGTTATGTTCAGAGTAAGAGTCAGTATTGTATAGGGAAGGCCATGGTGGACAGTCAAAATTGTTATCTGAGGTGTGTGTATTGAGACCTCTGTGAGGTGAGTATATAGGCTGCTTGAGGTATTTATAGAGGGCTTGAAACCAAACATTGTTTCTTCTTTCAAAGAAGTACGGTTTTACTCACTGAGTTATGTAGGGACTTCTCTGATGTGTGTAGGAACTGCTCTAGATTTTACTATGGAGGATACACTTTGCTGTGTTTGAAAGTTAAACTGAGGTGTGTAGAGAAGTCTCTGAATTTGGTAGCATGTGGCCTCTGAGATATGTTTTGTGGACTTTATGAGGTGTGCAGGATGATTCTATGATGTGTGTTAGAGAGCTACAAGAAGTGTGTGTGAAGATCCTTTCAGTTGAGTTGGGAGGGCTCACTCAGGTGGGTAAATATGGTGCAGTGAGATAAGTAGAAAGGGCTCAATTAGTTTTGTTTATAGGGTTGTTTTGATGTGAGTACTGAGAGCTATTAGATGAGTAAGGATCACAAGTTGATGTAGAAGGGAGGGTCCCATTAAGTTTGGAAGGGGGATCTATATGGTCTGAAGTTAGGAATTATGGAGATGAGTAAGGTGGACTCTGAGATAGCCCATGTAGGTTAACTGAGGTATGTAGTGAGGGATAATTAAAATTCAGATGGATAGCACTATGATATGTGTTTAGAGTACTATCAGAGGTGTGTAGGAAGGTCTATATTAGGTGGGCAGGGGGATCTATTAGGGTTGTAGGAGGCCTGATTGAATAGTAGAAATGCTATCTCAGTTATGTAGAGAGGGACTTCTACAGTCTACAGTGAATAGTGAGATCTCTGATATGAGTAGCAAGAATAAACTCAGGGGTAGTGAGAGAAATATTTGAGGATAGTAAAGAGAAACTGTGAGATGTTTTGGTAGAACACTCAGAAGTGTATTTTGGGGGTTGTTTTTGGTTTGTAGTTTTGACCCTTGAAGGTAAATATGGAGGGATTTTGGTTAGTTTTGAGAGCTACAAGATATGTGTAGGTAGGGTTTTTTAAGTTTTGTTGGAAGGGAATTCTGAGGTTTGTATAGGAGCCTCTCTGTGATTTGTAGGAAGAAATGTTGAATGAGGTATAAGGTGGTTTCTCATTGGTAAAAAGTAAGAATTAACTGAAGTGTGTATTTGTGGATATCTATGGTGAGTAAGGAGAGATCTCTGAGATAAATGAGGACAAGCTGAATTTTGAAAGGAGGGCTCTATGAGGTGTGTAACAGGGCCCTCTGAATAGTGAAATTATGGCATCTGAGGTGTGAAGAGGCATGATGTGAGGTGTGTAGTAACAGTTCTCTGGTCCCAACATTGATACAGTGACTGATAAATAATATGTGTAGGAAGTGTGTCTAAGGTGTGTATGGATAGCCCTCTGAATTCTGCAGAAAGGGCACTTGATATGAATAGGTAGGTCTCTAAGCTGTGTGGAGAGGTGACTTCTATGTGTGTAGGAAGTGTTCACTGAAGTGTGATGGGAAGGTTCTCTGAGAGTTGTAGTGAAGATGATTTGATGTGTGTAGGGAGGCCTCTATTAAGTGTGCAGGAGGAATCTTTTAGGGACGTAGAAGGACTTTTGTCTGCATAGGAGTGTTCTCAGTTTATAGTTAGAGCAATCAGAAATGAATAATGAAATCTATCTGATATGACTAGGTAGAACACAATGAGATGTAATGGGAGTATTCTTTGAGTATAATAGGGGAAATACCTACATTGTTTAGGAAGGTCACTCAAGAGTGTGTCTCTGAGGTATGTCAGGCCAAACCTCAGAGGTGAGTAGAGAGGGCATTTTGGTGAGTAGTAAGTTGTATCCTAGTTGTAAAGTAGGGTGTGTTGTTGTTTATAGCATGGGGATTCTGAGGTTTTAATTAACATCTCACTGTAATTTATAGGGAGTACTCTCTGGGATATATAGGAAAGGCTTTCTGAGTTGTATAAATGTTGCTAAATAAAGTGTGGAGGCAGTGTCCCTACAGAGTATATGAAAGGAAATTTGAGGTGTGTAGAAAAGCTCTTGGTATTAGTAGGGAGTCAATTTTTAGACGTGTAGGGAAGTAAGTTTGAGGTGTGAAGGAAAGATTCTTTGAGGTGTTAAATGGGTTCTCATTTTTATGTAGGGTGGGCTCTCTGACATGTAGGGAGGGTCGTACATGAAGAGCGTAGAAGGGTTTTATGAGGTTTGTAGGAAGGCATATTGAAGAGAGTGTAAGTGTTTACTTAAGTGAATAAAAGGGCTATTTGCAGGGTATAGGAAAGGTCTCTGGTGAGTCAAAATTTTTCTCTGAGGTGTGTGTTGTAGGCTCTCTGAGGTAAGTAGAAAGACTCTCTAAGGTGTTTAGGGAAGACTTGCTAAGAAGTATAGTTACTAGGGCTTGTGACGAACTAGTTTATACTCACTCAAATATGTAGTTATATCTCTCTGATGTGTGGAGAGAATGATGTAAGGTGACACTCATAAAGGATAGTATCACAGATTTATCAATATGAAATTAAATGAGTCCAAATATGAGACACAAATATAAACACACACAGAAAAAAACTTCTGAGATCTGGTTCTATGTAAATGGGAATCTGAGTGGAGGAATAGACTCTACTCACTTCCAATGGCCTGATCTGTTTCACCTCTGGTCTTCTTGGGAAATATCACCAGAGTTGTTGGTCCTAACATTGATACAGTGATTCTGATCTTTGAAAAGGCCCCTACTAGGGAATTTTCTGAGAAATAAGCATCCAAAGATGAGTAGACAGCAAGAACTCATGGCTCTGGACTTGCTGTCTCAAAACAAGAGAGCAGAATGGGAGTTTATCTGGAATGTGAGTGCCTAGCTACTAGGGTTCCAAGTACTGTGTGTTCTACTGCAAAGGAAGTGTTGTCACTCCTTGGGGACTCCATACCCGAAGCTCTTTCTCACACAAGATGTTTCTAATGGCCCACTGAGATGCGGGTTTCTCCCATCTTCCCTTGACATATACACAAATGGACATGGTTACAACAACACACCTGACCTAGTCCCCAGACTGTCTCAGGTGTAGTCAACTCACCTGTTCAGAGAGACAGTTTGAATCAGATCCATTTTCTCCTTCTGGCCATGTGGGAGGTCCTGAAGAAGTCATTATGCCTTACAAAGCCTGAATAATTTTGACATTTATTACCCTGTATGTGATTATTCTAGTATGTACCTTTTGAAGTTGTCATAAGGTGTATAAGGCCAATTATACATGTACTCCTTGGGAATGCTAATGTTTGAGTCATGTGTATGTAATGTACCAAAATACAGAAAACACAACACAGAAAGGAGAGGGACAAGAGATGGCATACAATTCTACCATGATGTGAGTCCAACAGTAAAAGAGGGGAAATCATCTTCTACCTTTTCTTTTTTTCCACTCTGCCCCACTGGAAGTTTGTCATGACTGATTTTCAGAGATAGAATCCCTGTGCCATAGACCTTATAATGCTTCCTGTGGAATTTAGAATTGTTTCAATATTTCTTCTCATTGTATGATATGGGTACACTACAAAGAATCACTGGCACCAGAGAATTATATGGTCCAAAATCTGTAGCTTCTCAATCTAAATAAATCCACATCAACATCTGGTTTCAAAGAAAAACAAATCAGCAAGAGTCATGGTATTTCACTTCCAAGATGTACTATTCAGAAGTCTCATTCATTTTTCTCCATTGTCTCATTGCAGTGACACTGCTATAATTCCAGAGATTTTTTTTTTTTTGGTAAAGTTTGTGTGGCAGTGGGCAAAATCCCAGGGAGCCTATTTAATATCAAGGAACTGACATTTCTGTTTCCATTTCTAAATGCCACACATAAATGATAGTATTTTGGTTGTAAAATTCATGAGTGTAATTTTTCTCAAGAAGAAATAATGGTGGGAAATTTCCAAAACTTCGTTCAATACCATGGTCATAAACAAGGGAGTTAAATTCTCTTTCTCCATTTCTTTAGGGAACATCTGCATTGCTTCTTTCAAGGTCATAGCAGGTCACTTCTTTTTGTGTATGCTGTTGAAAACAGTTTCTTTCTCTTCTTCTAACTAAAATTTACAAAGAAGTCCCCAGCAGGAGAACAAAAAAACAAATCAGAGGGCAATATTTATTCACTAGCTAAGGTTACTGAAGAAGAGAGAAGGACTGACAATTCAGTTTTGAAAAATGGTAAAGGACTAGGTAACCACTCTCTTCAGGGAATAGTCATTACTCTAATGCAGATTCACTGAGTGCCCTGTGTCCACTTTTGAATGAACACAAGAATCTGATCTCCTTCTCTTCTATTAGGAAACGTCAAAAATCATTAAACCATCTCAAAATCTTAGAACCATCTTGCTTCTGCACAGAACGAATTGGTTTCTCATTACCTTCCCACAAATGTGAGAGTCTGGTGATAGACAAATGACTTGGAAAAACTTGAATATCAATACTTATATGTGCAATCACCCTTGATGGAGGGCTCCCAGGGTAGGGCATTGCTGAATGCTTCTGTGTTCTTTGAAATTTACTGGGGAACAACAAATGGGGAGGGTCACCAGAAGGAAGACCTGCAACTCTGAATGGTGCTGAGTTTGGTAAGCCCTGAGGCACCAGTGAATTTGAAAAAAGGATTAGTCCCTGCTTTTTAAGCTGGTAAAAATCAAAGTCATGGAAATTTCTCCCCTCTTATCTTCTGCTCCTGTAGGTATTCATCTTATGACGTTATGGCATTATGTGATAACATTATTTGTCGACTAAATTTCTTTAGGAAGGAGAAAGAGACCTGTATGACTTTTGGCAGGTCTAATAGGACCATGAAATAAGCAGAAGTTCAGTCAGTTTCCAAGTCACTGTAGAAAGCCTTTAAGCTAACAAGGTCAGCTGATGATAATTTCTCTTCATTGTCCACTCTTGGAAAATGCCTAAAAACAGATTTGCTGAAATCGTTGCTTAAGTCTCCATAACAGGAGAAAAAAGAAATTACAGAAAAGGGCTGATGAATCCTGGGTTCCAGAGGGGTTTGATTCCACTGGAAGCAGATTCCCTGTCTTAACCAAGAAGTAACATGAACAAGTATATCAGTAAAGCTTAACTGAGTGTTAGTCCCTTGCCACTAATACATCTTTCTACCAATATCCTCAACATGGTTCTGTACCCAGTTATTCCAGTCCTGACTTGCACACTCTGAATCACAGCATCACCAGATCCAAACACTGAGGCACCAAGCTCTGAGGGCTGTACTATTCCATTTCTAAGAAGAGCATCCAAGACAAAGATGTCGTGTGCCAAACTCTCAATTGAAAAATCACAAGAACATACATTCTTTTAAAATTATGTTTAGTCTTTTTTTTCTTTTTTTAATTTTTTTATTGTAAACAAATGTGATACATGTTGTTTCTCTGTTTGTACATGGCATAAAGGCATACCATTTGTGTAATCATAAATTTACATAGAGCAATGTTGTTTGATTCATTCTGATATTTTTTGCCTTCCCTGAGTTTGATCCCCAGTACCACAAGAAAAAAAAAATTATGATTATTCTTACAGCTAGACAAACGTAGACAAAATAAAAATTTTAAAGTGATATATTATGACCACAGCCTTCCTACTGAAATCCATACTAGGCAAATACAGTGATTAAAGGCACAGTGTGAAACCCAGAACAATCAATCTCAGAGTGAGATTGAGACATCCTGGAAACACAGCCCACAGACTTTGCCCACTTGTCTTGTGTTAGTAAGGAGCAGCAAGACAGTGCAGGCTACATATGTCCTTTCTCATGTCCTCGCATCTGCAGCTGTGTACTCAGGGTATGGTCAAAATGGCGGTAGCCACATTTAATCAAACCTGCAGGTACTGTAACAGTGAACTTCCAGGCAACAGCAGGCAGCTGGTTCTCCACTGGTGGTCTGCGGTCCGTCTGCTGGTAGCTGTCAGAAGATCGGGAGGTGAACCTCCAGCATTGGGTAATGGATAGGGGTAAGGCAGGAGATGGACAGGCGAGAGGCAGACAAATGGCTGATGATAGATGCCTGACAGTGAGCAATCTGCTCTCAAAAGGTGTCGATATGCTGGCAGATTGCAGGTGATCATAGCAGACAAATGGGGTAAAGAGCAGGGGATTGATAAGCAGCAAAAACTGCCTCACTGAGAAACAGATATCCTTTGCTTGAATCCGGCGTTACCGAGCGACAAGGAATGCAGCCTCCCTCTAGTTCGCCATCTTGGATCGGGAAAGAGTGTTTCAATAAACCTTATTATTAAAATATTCCAAGAACTAGAAGAAAATATAAGGGAGGAATTAAGAGAGAAATTACAGGAGATGAAAGACCACTTTATTAAAGAAATGCAAATATTGAAAAGAAACCAAACAGAACTCCTACAAATGAAAGGCATGATCAAGTTAAAATTTCAGTTGAAAACCTCACTGACAGATTAGATTGCAAAGAAAATAGAGACTCGGTCCTTGAAGACAGGACGTCAGGCATTGAAGATGAACTGTATGTTCTTGAGGACACAGATGGTACTACAGGGAAAAACTGTAGAACATGACCATGATATGCAAGAACTCAGGGACAACTTTAAAAGACCAAACTTGATAATCATTGAGATAAAAGAGAATATGAAGATACCACCGAAAGGCCTAAATAACATTTTCAAAGGAGGTAGTTATAGACAACTTTTCCCATAGGAGAAATGAGATAGATATCCACAAAAAGAAGATGTACAGGACCCCAAAGAGGGGGCTTAGAGTAAAAAGAGAAGCTTGCTGAGAAATACTATAATCAAAATGCCTAGCATATAGAAAAAGGAAAGAATATTAAAAGTGACAAAAGAGAAATACCATGTCACAAATTATAAACAACTTAATAAGGCTCACTTCCGATTTATCAGTTAAGACACTAAATTCAAGAAGTACTGGCATGAGATATTCCGAGCCCTAAAAGAAAACAACTGTCAGCAAAAGTTACAATATACAGCAAAACACAGTTTAACGTTGGAGGGGTAAATAAAAACATTCAGTGACAAGAATTTCTGTAGATTAAATACAAGTGAAATATTTTTACAGTTAAAAAGGGAAAAACAAAAAGAATTCATGGGGACCAAGCCAGCATTACAAAGTATACTCAAAGATATACTACACACAGAGGAACTAAAAAACAATTCTTAATGACCATGAACTGAGGAAGTTAAACAGAAGAATAATGCACTAAATGAGAATCAAATCAGGATAAAATATAACAAAAATTATGACAGGGAACAATTACATATCCATAGTAACAATAAATGTTAATGTTCTAAATTTCTCAATTAAAAGACACAGATTAGTAGAATGTGTCAAAGCCAGAATACAACTCTATGATGCTAAGAAAAGACTCAACTTACAGGCAAAAACTGTCCCTTACTGAAGGTAAAATGATGGCAAAATATATATATTTTCCAGGCATATGGTCAAAGAAAACAGTCAGGAGTAGCAATTTTTCAATTCTGGTAAAATAAATTTCAAGGAAAAATTAATCAGAAGAGACAAAGAGGGCCAATTTATTCCAGTAACATCAACAATCCAACAAGAAGTTACAAGAGAATAGTTAACAGTTATGCCACAAATGTGAACATACACAATAACACTAAAGAAATACTACATAATAACATAATACTATGTATTATGCTAACTGAATTAAATCCCAACCCCAAAACACTGGGTGATTTCAACACACCCCTGTCACCAATAGACAGGTCATCAAAATGTCAAACATACTTTAAGCCTAATCAACACTATAATAAAGTGGACCTAACTGATAACCAACATAATATTCCAATCTCAAAGAGCTGAATTTACCTTCTTCTCAGCAACACTGAAACTGTTTTCAAAATATATCATATTTATGGCTAAAATTCAAATATTAGCAATTCAAAATCTGATGTAATCCCAAGTATTCTATTAGAAAAGAAAAATGTAAATGACATAAATACAGGGAGGTTGAACAATGCTCACCTAACTGAAGAACTGATCAAAAAAGAAATGAGAATAGAAATTAAGAAATTCTTAGAAACTAATGAGACCAAAAACTGAGCATATCAATGTATCTGGGGTTGTATGGAAGAAGTTCTAAGAGAAAAACTTATGGCACTGTTTGCCTACATTTATAAACTTGACAGATTCCAAATAAATAAGCCTATATTCCACCTCAAGTCCTTGGATAAAGAATAGACTAACACCCCAAATCAGTAGATGACAGGAAATATTAAGATCAAAGCAAAATTCAATGAAATTGAGACTAATTGAACAATACACAAGATCAATGTGATGAAGAGTTGGTTCTTTGAAAAAGACAAAGTGATGAACTAACTAAAAGAAAGAGGAAAAAAATCAACAATATGCATGATACAAAGGAGATTGCACCCTAGATCCTTCTGAAATCCAGAGGTTGATCTGAATCTATGTTGAAAATTTAAACTTCAATAAATAGCAATATTTAGAAAACATTGACAAATTTCTTGACACATGACCTGCCCAAATTGAAATAGAAAAATATGTAATATGTAAACAGATCAATACCAAGTAATAAATTGAAATACCAATTTAAAATCTTCTACAATATTAAAGCTCAGACCCTAATAGATTCTCAGTTGAGTTCTACCAAACCTTTGCAGAAGAGCTAACAGCATTATTTCTGGAATTATTCCATGAAATTGAAAGGGAGGAAAATTTCCCAAATATATTTTATGAAGCTGGTATAACCCTGATACCAAAACACACAAAGATATATCAAGGAAAGAAAACTACAGAGCCATAACCCTGATAAGTATAGATGGATGCACACATCCTTAAAATATTAGCAAACCATATTCAAAAGGATGATGCACGAAGAACGAGTGGGTTTCATCCATGTATGCAAGGTTAGTTCAACATACAGAAATCTATAAATGTGATTCATCCCTTAAACAGAATTATAGGCAAAAGTTATTCAATCATCTTAGTAAGTGCAGAAAAGACCTTGGATAAAATCTACCACCCATTTATTTTAAAAACAATGGAGAAGCTAGGGATCAAAGTCATTTACCTCAACATTTTAAAGCCATTTATGACACACCCAAAGCCAATAAACTAAATGAAGAAAACCTAAAAACATGTACACTAAATTCCGGAAAAAGACAAGACTGTACACTCACCATTCATATTTAATACAGTCCTCAAAACATTTACTAGTGACCACTCAAGAAAAGAAAAAGAATACAAATAGGAGAAGTCAAACTCTGCTGAAAACATGATTCCAAATCTAGAAGATAAAAAAGCCTTCACCAGAAGATTTTAGAGCTTTAAAGAAATTAAGAAAAGTAGTAGGATACAAAATCAACACCCTTAAATCAGTAGTTTTCTTATACCACAACAATGATTCAGCTGAGGAAGGAATCAAGGAAAACATCTCATTCACAATAACAACAAAATTTTAAGTACTTGGGGATTAATTTATCCAAGCAGACAAAAGAGCTCTACAACATAAATAATAGAACACTGAAGAAAAAGAACATTTAAGAACCAAGAAGATGGAAAGATATCACATTTTCATGAACAGGCTGAAATAATATGGTCATCATGGCTGAACAATCAAAAGCAATATACAGATCCAATACAATCCCAATTAAAATGCAAATCCCCTTCTGGACAGAGTTAGGAATAATCACCTCTTAGATTTACTTGAAAGAATAAGAAATCCAGAATAACTACACATTAGTAAGCAAGATATTTGAAGCAGGAGACATGAAATTACCTTAGCTAAAATTAAGCAACAGAATGATAGCAGCAAAAACATGATATTGGCATCAAATACATATGAAGAGAAATCGAATAGAATAGAAGCCACAGAGCAAAATCCACAAACCTCTAGCCCTATGGTATTTGACAAAGTTGCCAAAAATGGATTTTAGGGAAATGATACCCTTTATAATAAATGGTGCTGGGACAAATGGAGAAGTGTTTGTTGAAAAACAAAAGTAGACCCTGGTCTTTCTGCACAACCCTCAAATTGAAATGGATGAAAGATTAAAAATGAGACCTGATAACTTCAGCTCCTAGAAGAAAATACAGTGTCAACACTCCAACATTAAAGTGCTGACATCAGCTTCTTTATGAAGCCCTATAAAGTGCAGAAACTAAAACCAAGGATCAATATTTGGGATGACACCAAACTGAAAAGTTTCTGCACAGCAAAGGAAATGATTAAAACTGTGAAAAGAGAGCCTACAGAATGGGAGAAAATCTAGGCAATTTCTTATATTCCTTTTAATTACATTAATTTCCTATTAATTTCTTCAATGAGGGACTTATATCAAGAA
Source organism: Sciurus vulgaris (assembly GCF_902686455.1). Classification (NCBI taxonomy): domain Eukaryota; kingdom Metazoa; phylum Chordata; class Mammalia; order Rodentia; family Sciuridae; genus Sciurus; species Sciurus vulgaris. The sequence continues at coordinate 15,270 of NW_027632708.1, read as the reverse complement.
TACTCAAGAACTAAAACCCACCAAAAAAAAATAATAATAATCAATAGAAAGGCATGCAACTGTGCAGAAACTTCTTCTCAAAAGAAGAAACACAATTGAAAAACAAAAATAGGAAAAATGTTCAACATCTTTAGCAATCAAGGAAATTCTACATAACATTCAATCTCACTTTGGTAACAATCGTAATGATCAAGAACACAGAAATCAGTAAAACCCAGGGAGGTTGTGGGGAGAAAGGAACACCTGTGCATTGTGGGTGAACTGGAGAATAACACTCTGGAGAGCAGTATGGCGAGTCCTCAAAAAGCTATGAATGCCTGAGAGGTCAAGGTGGTGGAATAAAGCAGGTTACTTTCCTGGCTGCTCCATGGTGTTAAAAACCAAGAAAGAAGACAGGCAGCTTCGCAGTGGTTGGAGAATAAAAAAAAAAAAAAAAAAAAAAAAAAGGTGGGGTTCTATGGAACTTAATACTGGAAAATCAAAGCAGATAAAATGAGGAAGAAACTTCCAGTGCCACAGCTGCTGCTGCAGCTGGAGACACCAGTCAGAGTGGCACCTTTCTGGGCACAGTGGAGGGAAAGGGAATCAAGGAAACCCATGCTTTTAGCAGGAGTAAGGCAAGCTTGTATTCAGAGTTTTCAGATCAAAGCCATTGCCTGACTAAATGGAAAGGTCACTTCACAGCATCTTTGTATAAAAAACCAACCACGTTTCTTTGTGTGGAATACAGAGGACAGAGGAAGGAACCATTTTGAAGCCACACATTGGGGACTGATGTCTTTGGGAGCCAACTCCTAGCAAACCTGTGTCTGGCCTAAAATACAGTCCAGGCAAAAGCAAAATGCATGACAAAATGTGCACCCAAGTTGCAAAGGGAAAATTAAACATGTGAAGTTTACACAGAGAACAACTGGTCAAGGAATCCCACCTGGCACTCTGCCTCCTCCTCTAATTCAGCTGCTTGCACAGCTGGCTGGGAGACACAAGTCTGGCGAGGATTAAAAAGAGTGGGTATGGGAGAGACTGAGTTTGGACACTGAACTTGACGCCATGAAATATACAGTCAGCAGGTGACATAGTGAAGTAAGAATTGGCTCCTACACCACACAAGTGGACCACAGGGGAGATCCTGGGTGGCAGACTCCCAGAATGGACTGACAATTACTATGCTCTGGAGGTGCACTTATTGAGAATCTTCAGGCCAATTGGCATCCAGTGAAAGAGCCTAAACCCTACCTATGCCCAAACCCTGCACCCAGCAGTTCCACATACAGGATAGTCTCTCACAATTGGAACTCCACCCTGAGGGCACAGCAAGCATCACAATCCAGACAACCCCACCTATCTACTGAGTAGGGAAGCCGAGAATATTTTGAGTAAAACAGACATTATTTACCTCATGTACATAAATGACTAAAAGATTGATGTGATCCTACAATATGTGTAATCAGAAAAATGAGATTACACTCCATTTGTGTATGATCTATCAAAATGTATAAAAGCATTCTACTGTCATGTGCAACTAATTAGAACAAATTTTTAAAAATCTAAAAAAAAAATTAGAAAATTTCCCAAACATAAGAATTGAAATGGAAAATCGGATGCAATGGCTTATAGAATTCCAAATATAAAAAAAAAAAAATTAAAACACACACACACAAAGGTATATTACAATGAAAATGCCCAACATATGAATTAAGGAATTTTAAAGACTGCCATATAAAATCAACAAGTCACATTTAGAGGGAACCCAATCTGTATCTCAGCTGATTTCTCAGCCCAAACTCTCAGAGCTAGAAGTCTTAGAACATTATATATCAAACTCTGAAGGAATATAGATGCCAGCCAAAAAAATCTATGCCCCGAAAAATTAAGCATCATAACTGATGATGAAATAAATACCTTCCATGATAAGTACAAGTTAAAAGAATTCAAAGGAGAAAGCCTACTCTACAAAACATACTCAATGAAATATTTCTTGAAGAAATAAGAAAATAAAAGTAAAGAACAGCAAAGGAAGGAACTACACTATAATAAATGACAAAGGAGAAAATAATTCAAATTAAAAACCAGAAATAAATCAAAATGACAGTAAATAAAAATCATCTCAATAACAACATTAATATTAATGATCTAAACACATCAATAAAAATACATAGATTGGTACAGTGAATTAAAAAAGAAAACCCAACTATACACTGTCTCCAGGATACTTACCTCATCACAAAGGCATACATAGACTGAAGTTAAGACTGGGAAAAAACATAACTCATGATGATCTCATAGAGCAGCAGGAGATTTTATCCTCATATCAGAAAAAGTGGACTTCAATTCAAAGTTAATCAGAAGGACAAAGAAGGACATTTCATACTGCTTCAGGGAATTAATTATCAACAAGTCATAACAATCATAAATATTTATGCCCCAAACAAGGGAGGCTCTACATGCATTGAACAAAGCCTTCTCAATTTTTAAAATCAAATAGACCACAACACAATAATACTGGGTAACTTTAAGACACCTGTCTTACCACTGGAGTGATCCTCCAAATGAAAACAAAGAAACTGTAGAACTAAAAAAGTGCAATAAATAATTTAGACTTAGCAGACATATATAGGATATTTCATTCATCAAACACTGAATGTACCTTTTTCGCAGCAGCACATGGATTCTTCTCTAATATATACTATATGTTAGGCTGCAAAGCAACTCTTAACAAATGCACAAAATAGAGATAAAACTATTCTATGACAATAAAAATAGAATGAAAATATAAATCAAAACTAAAATACAAAACAGAATCTTCTCTAACATCTGCAAACTAAACAATACTCTATTGAATGACCAAATTAGCACAAGAAATCAAGGATGAAATTTAAAAATCTGACACAAGTAAATGAGAATAGAAATACAACATCAAAATCTCTAGGACAATATGAAAGTGCTTAGAGAAGGGTTCATTGCATTCAGTTTATTCATTTAAAGAATAGAAATTCCCTAATAAATAACCTAATATTTCATAAGTCACCAGAAAAAGAAAGAAGAGAGGGAATAATTAAAATAAGAGCTGAAATAAATGAAATTAGAAAAATAATACTCAAACTAGCAACACAACAAAAAGTTTATTCTTTCAAAAAGTAAATGAAGGTGGAATCCAAGATGGCAGACTAGAGTGAGGCTGCGTTCCTTGTCGCTCCATAACTTCGGTTTCAAGCAGAGGATATCTGTTTCTTGGTGAGGCAGTTTTTGCTGCTTATTGATCCCCTGCTCTTTACCCCATTTGTCTGCTATGATCACCTACAGTCTGCCAGCATATCAAGACCTTTTTTGAGTGCAGATTTCTCACTGTCAGGTGCCTATCATCCACCAGTTGCCTGGCTCTCGCATGTCCATCACCTGCCTTACGACTATCCATCACCCAACGCATGAGATTCACCTCCCGATCATCTGACAACAGTCAGCAAACAGATCACCGACAGCCAGTGAAGCACCAGCTGCCTGCTGTTGCCTGGAAGTTCACTGTTACAGTACCTGCAGGTTTGATTAAATGTGGCTACCGCCATTTTGAGACAACAGCCAGGCCCCATAGGACCCCTGGCTGGACTGACTAAGCCCCATCTCCAGGATCCCTCAGCCCGATCAATCACTCCGTGCCTCTGGGACCCTCACATCCACTGACTGCTTCCTGCTTCCAGGACCCCCAGACCAACTGACTGCACACTATAACCAGGACCCCAGACTGACTAATTTCACCCGGCCTCCAGGATCCCACAACCACACCAAACAAACCAGACCTCCAGGACCCCTGCCTGACCAACCGCATCCCACCTCCAGGACTTCCAGCTGACCACGTCCACAACCTGAGCTGCAGTTCCCCATTTGCCAACATATTTCAGTGCCAGAGCGGCCATCTTGGATAATCCTGGATGTCATACCTCTGATCTTTAGGTGGGGCAAATCCCATCCTGAGATGCCTGCTGGAGTCTTGAAGCTTCTTGTCAGGTACCTCTAATGCATCAGGCTACTGAACTCTGGGAGGTTTCATTACTATATGACTGTTATACTGTAGATTTTCTTTTTTCTCCTTATTGAAAAAATTTAAGTTTTTGTTTCTTTACTTTTCTTGCTCTCTTTTCCTTTTGTATACCTGTTCCCTCAGAGTCTCTTCTCCTTTTTTGAATGCTAGCATCCGATTTCTTTTGATTACACACACAATTTCTATTATCTAGAACTTCTGTATAATCTTTTCTTATCCTATTAGCAGCCACATTTTACATCCCTCTGCATCCTCTTTATCCTCCTTTAGAAACTGCAGACCTTATTGCAAATCTGATTGTTTTATTGAAGGTAATATTTCAACTCATTTTGCTTATTATGACAATTTTGTTATTGTCCTCATAGGGGATATTTGGTCTAGGATTGCACAGTGTCTAAACTGGGCACTGCTAATATTGATCTCCCCTTAAAGAAAGGGTTTTGGAAACCTATAGGGCCACAATAAGCATATAGGGGGAAGTCTACAATACCCCAGATCTGCACTGCTAGAGGGGAATATACATGAACAACATGAAAAATAAGGGAAGAAAATGATCCAAATGATCCAAACAAATCTAGATTCTATATTAATAGAATCCAATGACACTATGTTAGAAGAAATGTCAGAAAAGAACTTCAGATTATACATGATTAAGAGGATTCATGAAGCAAAAGATGAGATAAGAGAGCAAATGCAGGCAATGAATGATAATACAAATAAGCTGAAAGAGAACCTGCAGGAAGCAAAAGATCATTTCAAGAAAGAGATAGAGATTCTCCAAAAAAAAAAATGGAAATCCTTGAAATGAAGGAAACAATAAACCAAATAAACAACTCAATGGAAAGCATCACCAAAAGACTAGACCACTTGGAAGACAGAACCTCAGACAATGAAGACAAAATATTTAATCTTGAAAATAAAGTTTCACAGAGAAGATGGTAAGAAATCATGAACAGAATCTCCAAGAATGATGGGTGATGGGACATCATGGAAAGACCAAATTTACGAATTATTGGGATTGAGGAAGGCACAGAGATACAAACCAAAGGAATAAACAACCTATTCAATGAAATAATATCAGAAAATTTCCCAAACCTGAATAATGAAATGGAAAATCAAATACAAGAGGCTTACAGAACATCAAATGCACAAAATCACAACAGATCCACAGCAAGGCACATTATAATGAAAATGCCTAACATTCAAAATAAACAGTATTTTGGAGTCCGTGAGAGAAAAGTATCAGATTACATATAGAGGGAGACCAATACAGATAGCAGCTGACTTCTCAACCCAGATTCTAAAAGCTAGAAGGGCCTGGGACAACATATTTCAAGCTCTGAAAAACATGGTTGCCAACCATGAATCCTATACCCAGCAAAACTAACCTTCAGATTTGAAGATGAAATAAAATCCTTCCATGATACACAGAAGTTAAAAGAATTTACAAATAGAAAGCCTACACTACAGAATGTTCTCAACAAAATATTCCTTGAGGAGACAATTAAAAAGAAAAATGTAGGTCAGCAAAGAGAGGAACTACCTTAGAGAATAACCACTCAAAGTAGAAACTAAGACAACTTAAAAATGTAGTGTCCCTTTCCCAATGTAATTCTTAAAAGTGTACGAGTTAGGTTTCATATCTATATTGCTGCATAGAGATTGATACACTAAAAGGAACAAAATAAAGTAAAACATCTTTTCATAGGTTTAAATTACAAAGTTTTGGCAACACATTAATGACTGATAAGCTTCACCCTGTTTTCATGCTTGATAAATTTACTTACAAATTAATCTTAAAAACCAACACTATGTAAATGTGGCTTTCCCTCAATACAAAATTGGATATGGTCATATTTTAAAAAAATTTTAGGGTAGATATAGAGATTTAAAATTATAAAATATCCAAAATGTAACTAGAAAGATAGTTATTTTATTTAAAGCATACATGTAAACCAAATCCACAGTAGTCTTTTTTCCAGCCCACATTTTAAAAAAACACCTTGGGACTGAGATGTAGCTCAGCAGAAGAGCACCTGCCCACTGTCCTGAAGAGCTAGGTGGAGTGCCCAGTACTGCAAAAAATTAAATAAAATACCTGCATTGCTGTTTTTCTGACCATAAATTATGTAAGAGAGAAATCAAAACTCTAAAATATTTCACCCATCCTATCCCAGGACCTGTCCTAAAAGAAAACGCAGAATATCTTCACCAACAATATCTGCATTTCTATTTCCATTTAACATTGAAGTGCCTGTTGTTTAATATCAACCATCTTCTCCAGGCATCTCTAGCATCCTGTAATCTAAGCTTCAATAAGTCTGTGTTCTTCATTACGATGAAATATTTTGTAAGAAAATCTGACTCTAACTGTGGTGTGGTAATAGAGGTAGGTCAGGCCGACTTCGAAAGATTGAGATACAAAATACTATTTCATTGAAGCAAAATGGAAAGCCTTTGAATTGTTTTCTGTGACTGGAGTGAGGTCCCACTAGAAATAGGGGTGTTGAGGCTTCACTTCCAGACAGCCAGCTTAAGAGGCATCATCTGTCTTGCTGCCTGGAACACCGCAGTGTCATCTTCAAACTGGCCTAGTTGATAAGGAACTTATGGTACCTCCTTTCTATGCTACATCTTCAACCTTAAAATAACAATGTACTAAGTTAAAGAAAAAATGGTAAAGTATGACTTCAAATTCTAACTTTTAAACACAGAAAGTTCTTTGCAAAAATCAATGGATAGGGTCTAGGGATGTGGCTCAGTGTCAGAGTGCTTGCCTAGCATGTGTGAGGCCCTGGGTTCCATTCTCAGCACCATGCATTAATAAATAAATAAAAATAAAGATCCACTGACAACTAAAAATGGATAAATATTATTAGGAGTTTTACTACTGTCATTTTATTCATGCAAAAAATTTCATGTGGGCTGAGGCTGTAGCTCAGTGGTAGACTGTTTTCCTAATATGCATGAGGCCCTGGGTTTGATTCCCAGCACCACAAGAAAGATAAAATAAATTAAAAAATCATGAATCTACTTTTTTCCACATTTGCCTTTTTATTTGTTGTATATTATTCTGATGCTTACTTATTCATTCTATAACTATTATACACTTGAGCTGTTTCTAGTTGTTAATATATTATGCCACTATTTTTTATAGAAATGTTTTTCCACCTTCAGAATAGATAAATAAAATAAATTGCTTATGCAACAGATAAAATCAAAAAGATTAAAAATCATAATATTAGTAATATTAGCTGGGCACAGTGACACACACCTGTAATCCCAGTCACTCAGCAGTCTGAGGCAAAAGAATTGCAAGTTCAAGGTCTACCTCAGCAATTTAGGAAACCCTGCCTCAAAATAAAAAAGTAAAAATGGGTAGAGATGTAGCACAGTGATACATTGTCCCTGGTTCGATTTCCAGTAGTGTAGCTTGAAAAAGAGAAGAAACCTCATTAATAAAATATCATGTAGGACCCATGCAGTGGCACATGCCTGTAATCCCAGTCACTTGAGAGGCTAAGGAAGGAGGATTGAAAATCTGAAGACGAGCCTCATCAATATAGTGAGATACTGTCTGAGAATAAAAAATAAAGTGTTCAGGACGTAGCTCAGTGGTAGAGAACCCTGTGTTTAATCCCCAGTACCAAAAAAAAAAAAAAAATCATAGAACTCAACACTAAAATTGGCAAATTATATTCTACATAAGTTTTACTTAATAAACATGACTTACAAATGTTTCCAGCTGGTCATGGTGGTGCTTGCTGGAAAACTCAGTGACTCAGGAAGCTGAGGCAGAAGTATTCCAAGTTCAAGGTCAGATTGGGCAATTTAGGAATCTCCTGTCTAAAACAATAATTAATAGAGATCAGGGCTGGGGAAGCACCTCAGTTGTAGAGGGCTGACCTAATAGGTGATTCACCCTCTGCCCACCACTGTCTTGTTAAAAGCATAAGTTCCATGAAGGGGTTTATTAGATACTTCCTTGCTCTTTAGAGTGTCTGCAATAGAGCCTGATAAATGCCTTTTGAATACACATGAAGATTCAGCAAAGCACAGTGGATATTGACCAGGCAGAAATTTTATCAAGTTTTGATACTATAATATGGACATCATATTCCCAATAAGGCCACAGACATGTAAAATGGATTATAATTTTCTACAAATGCACAAGGCAGCCTTTACATTAGATTTGGATGCTACAGTATGGATAGCATGATTACATAAAAGACCACAGCAATGATATTAATTTTACGTGCTACCTTGTGATATCAAAATAGTATGATAACCAGAATAAGTTATATTAATTTTACTTTCTAAACTATGGATATTTTATTATGTTATTATTAAAGGGCATGTAGCAGGTATATTAGTTTTAGGTGGTTATTAGCATTAAAAGCCACAGATCATATATTATATTAGTTTCTTTTCTTTTAGTAGGGATATGACATTAATAATTAAGCACAGTACACATGAAACTTGGATTACCATTTTAGTGTGAAAGGCTGCTGGGTTGCTATTTCATTAGTTTTGGATGCTATGTTATGTATATTATATTAACATTAAAGGGTACAGGGAATTAGCATATTAATTTTACATGCTATACTATGGATGTCTTGTTAATAATAAAACCACAGGGCAGTTATTAACTTTACAAGCTATGGTGTGGATATTACTTCAATATTAACAGCCACAGGTTAGCTCTTATGTCTTTCTTAGATGCTACAGTATGGATAGTTTATTAATAATAAAGTTCACAGGGCAGCTATAGTATTAATTTTAGAGTTTATGTGATGGATAGTATATTAGCATTAAAGACAACAAGGCAGTTAACATATTACTTAAGAATATATACATTACTTAAGTATTAAGAGCCAGTAGATTGCTATTTTATTTGTTGTACATGCCATAGTTTGCATATCATGTAAGTATTATAGGTCACAAGGGAGCAATTACATTATTTTAGATTGGCTATCATATTAATATGGTCATAGGTAAGCTATTATATTAACTCTATTTGCTATAGAATGGATGTACTATATAGTACAGTATTTAAATATCATAGGGGCAGTTACTATTTCATGTTCAGGGAGCAAGTTTTGAAATATTTTTAATATTAAAGGCCACAGAACAACTATAATATTAGCTTTAGAGGTCACATTATGGATATAATATTAATATTAAATGCCATAGGATAGCTATTATATTATAGGCTACCTTATGCATATTGCATTAGTCATAAAGGCCACAGGACAGCTATTTTATGAGTTTTAGATGCTACTGTATGGATATTTTGTAGCATTAAAAGGCCACAAGAGAGCTATTTCTTTAGCTTTTAAGGTCACAATATGTGTTCATACTAATATTAAATGCCACAGGGCATCTCTTACAGTATTTTAAGATGCTATTGTACACATATTTCATTAGTATTATAGTCCTATATTTAGTTATTGTGTTTGTTTAAAATGCTATAATGTGGATATTGTATTAGTATTTAAGTCCACAGGGTAGCTATTATACTAATATTCAATGACATAGTATTGATATCATGCTAGTATAAAGTCTTGGGTACCTATCATATTAATTGTAGATACTATGGTATTAATATAATATTACTATTAAACACTATATGGCAGCTATCATATCACTATTAGATGGTATAGTTTATATATTATATTATTATTAAAGGTCACATTGTGGCTATGATATTAGTTTTAATAGCATACAGCAGAGCTGGATGCAGTGGCACAGGAGGCTAAGGCAGGAGGATCACAAGTTCAGAGTCAGCCTCAGCAACTTAGCTAAGTCCTAAGTAACTTCACAAGACCCTGTCTCAAAAAAAAAGAATAATAAAAAAAGCAAAAAATGTGGTTAAGTGGTTCAATTCCTGGTAACAAAAACCAAAAATGATCAAAGGAAAACCATTCTTTATTATAGATGGTTATGTTAATATTAAATGTCACTGTGCAACCATGATGCTATAGTATAAATGTTACATTAATACTGAAGTCCATATAACAGTTATCACATTAGTTTAAGAAGTATATTACGTATAATTTAAGGCCACAGAGCAGATATTGGATCATATGGCTATACATGTATTTTATATTTATATTAAAGACCACAGGACAGCTAATATGTTAGTACAAGATGTTGTAGTATACATGTTATACTAATATCAAAGTCCAAAGTTCAACTATTATATGAGCTATGATATTGCAGCAATATTACTTTAACGCAAAAGCCAGAAGTCAGCCATTATATTAATTTTCAGTGTAATTATCTTTGTACAATATTAGTATAAAAAGACATATGGCAGCTATTATATTAATTTTAAATAGCAAAATATGGGTATTACATTGATGTTAAAGGTCAAATGCAGCTATTTCATCAGTTTGAGGTACTAATGATTGGCTATATATTACTATTAAAGGCCACTGGACATATATTAATGTAAGATGCTATAGTATGCATATTATATCCATATTAAAAACTGCAGGGAGTTGTTATGTTTATTTTAGATGTTATAGTATGGGCATTTTAATAGTATTGAAGGTCACAACACAGCTATTTTATTAGTGTTAAATGTGACAATATGCATGTATTAATGTTAAAGGCCACAGAGCAGCTATCAGTTTTCTATGATGAATATGGATATCATATCAAGAATAAGGGTCATAGGGCAGTTGCTCTATTAGCTTTAGAGGCCAGAAAATGGCTATTTGACTAAAATTGAAGTTTAGCAGCAATTATATTAGTTTCAGATGCTATCCTATGAAGATTATATTAATATTAAAAGACACAGAGATGCTATTACTTTACTTGTGCATGCTCTAATATGAATATTACATTAGCATTAAAGACCACAGGGAAGCTATTAGTTTTAGATGCTGAAGTATGGATTTAAATTAATAATGAAAGCCACAGTACAGCTATTATGTTACTTTTACACTGTATAGTAAACATGTTATATTAATGATAAAGTTGAAACATCAGCTATTATGTTAGCCTTGGATACAATAATATGGATCTCATGTTAGGATATAAGATTACAGGACATATATTACATTAGTTTAAACTGTTTAAGTAGAGATATTACATTAAATAAAGACTACATATTACATTTTATGTTAGGTTTTGATTCTATAGCATGGACAGTACATTAATACCAAATGCCCAAGGTACCCACTGTATAAGTTTAAGATGCTTTAATACAGATACTACATTACTATTCATAGCCACAGGGCAGCTATTCTATTTGCTTGAGATGTTAGAGTATGGATAATATTTTCTACAAAAGGATACAGGTCAGTTATTTCATTATTTTTGGATTTTATAGCATGGATATTGTATGAATATTAATAGTCACAGGACGGTTATTATATTAATTTTAGATGCTATATTATGGATATTACATAAATATCAGAGGCCAGAAAATGCAGGGCTGGTGAGATAGCTCATTTGGTAGACTGCTTGCCTTACAAGAACAAGGCCCTGGATTCAATCCGCAGCACCGCAAAAAAAAAAAAAAGAATGCAATAAGTTTATCATATTAACATTAAAGGCCACAAATCTTCCCTTATACTAGTTTTACATTCTATAGCATGGATATAATATTAGTACTAAGGGCACAGGATATAGATGTATTAAGTTGTCATATTATAGATATTATATTAATGTTTAAGTTCACAGGGCACCTATTATATTAGGTAGATATGCTATCATATGATATTAAGTTAATATTAAAGAACTCATGGCATCTATTATGAGAATCTGTAGGATACATAGCCTATTGGTTTCAAGGTCACAGGCAGATAATATATTGGCATGAGATTCTGTAGTCTGGCTATTACAGCAATATCAAGAGTCACTGGTCAGCTATTACAACAGTTTAGTTATAGAGGCTATGTAATGGATATCACATAAGTATTAAGGGCTGCAGGGTACTTATAATATTCACATTAGACACTTCAGTATGGACATCATATTAGTGTTAGAGGCAAATATATTGGATAACAGTGTTATCAATGGACATTACATTAGTAGTAAAGGACACATGGGCATCTATTAGATTAGATGAGATGACACAGTTTGTACAGTACATTAGTTGTAAAGTCCACAGGACCTTAGACTAAAATGGTATATTACATCTAAAATGGTATATTATATCTAATACTACTGTAAAAGTTAGCAAAGCAGCTATTATATTAGTAGTAGATGCTATATTATAGATATTTAGTTCATACAGATGCCACAACACAGCTCTTATATTAATCTTTGATATTATGGAATGAATATTATAATACTTTTAAAGCCACAGGACAATTATTACTTTAGTTTTAAATGACACAGGATGGACATCTTTCATATTAATGACCAAAGAATATAACACCTATTCTACTAGTTTTAGATTTTATACAATGGATATCATTAGTATTAAAGATCACAGAGGATCCATTATAATATTTTGGTACCACAGTGCATCTCAATTAGTATTGATGGTCACATGGAAGCTCTGATACTAGTTTTAGAGGCCATGATATTATACTATATTAGTATGAAAGGCCACATAACAGCTCTAACAGCATTTTTTGATGTTGTAGTAAGGATATTATATTACCATTAAAGGCCACAGGACAACTATTATATTAGTTTCTGGGAACAAAGTATTGTTATTATATTAACAATAAAGGGCTCAGGGAAGTTATTATAATAGTTTTAGATGCTATGATATGGATATCATATGCTTATCATTGGACACATGAAAGTTATTTTATTAGTTTTAGATGCTACACTATGGACATTATATTAGCACTAAGCTCAAAGTCAGGTATTATATTGAATTTAAATGCTCTAGTATGTACACTACATTATTATTAAAGTTCAAAGATCACCTGTTAGAATAGTTTAAAATGCTATTACATTAGTTTTAGATTATATATTATACATATTATATTACTCTGAAAGGCCATGGGGCAGCTATTTTATCAATCACAAATGCTCTACTATGGAGATTATATTAGTGTTAATTCCACTGGACAAATATTACATTAACATTAACTGCTATAGTATGAACATTATATTAGTGTGAAATGCCACAGGCAGCTATTATATTAGTTTTAGATGCCACATAACAGATATCATATTTATATGAAAGGCCATAGGACAGCAAATTTATATGTATAAGACGCTATAGTGTGGAGATTACTTCAATATTAAAGGCCATGGGATAGCTATTATATTAGTTTAACAAGCAATAGCACTGATATTTTATTGATGTTAAGGGCCACAGAGATGCTATAAATTGGCATTAGATGCTAGAGTATAGATATTACCTTAATTTTAAGGCCACAGGGCAGTTATTTTATCAAACTGTTCATCCTTTTAATGGGGTGACATTCCCCTTGACAGATGTCCTTCATTGGTCAGGTGACTCCCAAACTCTCTTCTAAGTTCATTTCTATTTTCTTTTTCACTTCTGTTTTCCTCCTCTTGTTCTTTTCTATGAGTAATAATTTTGTTTAGATTTTTAAAAGATTTTGAGCCAGGTGTGGTAGTGCATACCTATCATATGAGCTACTCTGGGAGGTTAAGGCAGGAGGGTCACATGTTTGGGAAACCCACCTGGGCAACTTAATGACAAGTCTCAAAGTAAAAAGGGCTGGGGATGTTGCTCAGTGGTGGAGCACTGGCAGTGTGAGGGAGCCCCTGGGATCAAACCCTATCACCACAAAATAAAGTAAAACACTATTTTAAAATAATTTGTTACCCAGGAAGTTGGTAAAATAATATATTTTGTATACTCTTCACCCAGTTTCCTTAAGTAGCATTGTTTTACATAACTAACACTAAACCAGGATATTGACAGTGCTGTGTCATAATATTTCCCTTATGAAAGGGAAATGCTCTTGTAAAAGCAAACTGGTTTTACCACATGTGTATTGACAGTGATTGGATGTGGCTTGGAAGGAAAAGCAGGTCCTGACATCAAAATCTATAGCTAATTGTAATTCTTTTGATGTTATACTTCAGGAACCTGAAAACAGAGATCTTTGGAAAGGAATAAATTTAAATATGTAGTTAGTACTTAAACTAGGTTATGGCAATCACACCTTTTAAGCTAAAATATCAGAGGAATGAGACTACCTCCCTAATCTTGCAGGCCTTGTGCTAGTTAATAAAATCAGGAGATGAAACAGGAAAAAAAAAAAAAAAAAAAACCCAGATGCAATGGACAGGAGTTGGGGGTGTAACTCAATGGCAGAGAACTCACCTAGATCTGGTGATGCACAGAGTTTAAGCCTCACTGAAACATGAAAATAAATAAATAAAAATAAGGGAATCTGCAGCTAAGAAGAAAAAAAAGTAAAAAATATATATATGTATTAATAAATATATATATACTCACACATATATATAACATCATTCTAAAAATTCAATGGTCACATTTAATTGCCAGATGAAAGTTTTTTAATAGAAATTTGTGTATTATTAATTAATTAATTTATTTATTTATTTATTTTGGTACCAGGGATTGAACCCAGGGGTGCTTAACCACTAAGCCACACCCCAGCCCTTTTTGGTACTTTATTTAGAGATAGGGTCTAAGTTGCATAGGGCCTCACTTTGCACTTGCATGCCTTCTGTCTCAGCCTCCAAGCCACTGGGATTACAGGTATGTGCAATTGTACCGAGCTAGAAATAAGATTTTGATACATTCTCTAATCCAAGGAGTCAGGGCTCTTTGAAGAAGTGGCAGATTCTAGAACCAAGAGAGTAAGTATAAAGCCAGGGTAACATTTAAGTACCAGAGAGAACTTTGGGAAAAAGCAAGAAAATATGCTAAAGAACAATAGGAGATAATGGAAAAAAGATCCCAGAGGAAAGACCCGAAAGGTTAAACCAAGAATGAATTGAGGAATGAGGAACTACAGAATTGGATAATAAATAACAGCATAAGGTAACAATCCAATGTCCACAGTGACACAAATAAGTAACTGAATAGATAAATAAATGGGCTGATTGGAAACCACTAGTGCAGAAGAATTTCAGATAATTGGGGCACACATTCAGCCATCAAGGAGGTGGAGATAACTCCCTGTTCCTTATGTGCAGGTCATGCAGTGTGACTTCCTCCAGAAGATCACAATGTGGACACACAGAGAAACTTCCCAATGAGAAACCTGAAAGGCCCTGCCTCACACAGGTGAGCACAGTCAGTACTAACAGGATAT
>NW_027632709.1:0-65193 GCF_902686455.1 Sciurus vulgaris | reverse complement strand
CCTCTTAGACTCACATAATACCCTCATAGTGACCTCTGACACTGAAAACATATCCTTCTTTTGATCTCTGTCACTCAAAAACTACCTCCAATGTAACTTTAGGTACAATCGTGATACTTTTACTGTGGCCTCTGAAACTGACATCATAACCTAACTTTTTTCTCTGATACTCATATCTCCTCATAGTGCCTTCTGAAACACACATGAAACCCTAAGAGTGACATAACAACCTCACTGACCACTGACACTGACATAATATATGTCACTATGATACACACTTTACCTCCCTATGCCATGTGACTTTCAAAAATATCTTTACTGTGACTCTGATAGTCACAAAATAGCCTGACTTGACTTCTTACACTCGACAATATCCTCACTCTGATATCTCACACTCACAAAATAAGCTCATTGTCACTTGTGACATTCAAAAATATCCTCATTTGCCTTTTGACACTAATGGTATATCCTCCATGTGACATTTGACACATTATACACTCACTCAGAACTGTGTCCTCCATTGATCTCTCTCACTGACATGATCCCTCATCTAACAACTCACACTCACATATTACACTCACTGTGACCTCTAACACTTACTTAATATCCTCACTGTGGTCTACAACACTCATAAACTATATATACTGTGGTCTCTGACAGACACGTAATACCCTCCTTTGCCCTTTAACTCTGAAATAATATCCTCAGTGTGACCTCCATTACTCACATAATAAACTCAGTGTGACCTCTCTCACACACAAAATATCCTTACGTGGCCTGGTCACTCATAGTATACCCTCAATGTGTCCTCTGGCTCTCACATAATTCCCCTTCTGAGCCCTGTGACTCTCAAATAATATTCTCGTTGCTCTTTTTTAGAAACTGACATAATACCTCTGTGGCCACTCATATTCACATTATATCCTCACTGTGATCTTTGACACTCACATTATTTTCTGATATGGCTTTGAACACTTTCATTTATCTTCACTGGTGCCTCAGATACTCACCTAATTTTCTCACTTGTTATGTGACACTCACATGATATTCTTACTGTGAATTTGATAGTCACATAATATCCTCACATAACCTCTGGCACTAACATAATGTCCTCACTCTGACCTCTTATAATCACAATACAACCGCACTGGGACCTCTGTTATTTACATAATACCCTCACTTTGGATTATGATATTCACAAAATATGCTTATTTGACTACTAACACAAATGTAATATTACACTTTGACCACTGACACTCAAATAATAACCTAAATGTGATCTCAGACACTCATCTTATGCACTTAATTCAAACTATGACACAGACATTATATTCTTAATTGGCCTCTGGCACACAATATTATCAATGCTACCTCTGACAGATAATAACTACACTGTGACCAAAGGCACTCACATAATACCTTCACTGTACACACTAACACTCACATAAATCCCAAATTCTGGTCTCTGGCAATCACATAATACACATATTTTGACCTCAGACACAGACAACTACCACTCTGGTCTCTTTCACTCATGTAATATTGCACTGTGTCCTCTGAAAGTCACATAAATATTTTCACTGGGTCCTCTGACATACATAAAATATCCTCAATTTGACCTTGACATTGATATAATACCCTCATTGTGATGTCTGAAACTGATATAATATCCTCTCTGTGAATTCTTGAACTCATAATGTCATCATTTTGGTCTCTGATACTGACAAAGTATCCTTATTCTAACCAGTGATACTTACATAATACACACAGATTGGGCTCCTATACTCACATATTACATTCATTATGACTTATTATGCACATAATATCTTTTTGTGACCTGAGACACTCACATCATGCTTGCAATGTAGCCTCTGACACTCACATAATATCCACATTTGGTCTCTGATATTCATATAATAAATTCAATCTGATTTCTGACACTCACATAATATTATAACTGTGACCTCTGTCACTCACTTAATACACTCACTTTTGCCCCTAATATTCACATAATATCTTCACTTGGCAAGTGACACTCACAAAATGACACTCATGTAATACCCTCAATGTGGTTTCTAATACTCACCAAATACCTTCAATATGGTCTTACACATTCACATAATATAATTATCATTTCTGACACTCACATAATACTGTCACTGTGACTTGGGACACTCATAATATCCTCATGCTGGCCCCTGATATGAGAAAATATTCTCACTATGGCCACTGACACCCACATAATTTCCACAGTGTTGTCCCTGTGATTGACAGTATATCCCAACTGTAGCCTCTGACACTCATACAATATCCTTTCTGGGACAGTTGTCACTCATATAATGTCCTCATTTGGTTCTGACACTCATAAAATGCCATCACTGTGGCCTCTAACACATAATATACACAATAAACTTCTGACATTTACTTAATACTCTCACTCTGGCCTCTGAAACACAAAATACCATTACAGCGACTTCTGACATTCACATAATATCCTCAATGTGGCCTTTCACATTAATATAATACCCTCACTGTGGTCAATAAGACTCACATAAATTCCTCACTATAGCCTCTGACCCTCACATAATATCACTTACCACTCTTAACACTGACACATAATATTCTCAAGGAGACCACTGTGACCACTGTCACTCATTGAGTGTCTTCCTTGAGGACTCTGAAATCAATAAACATAGTCTGGCCTCTGACACTGATATCATGTCATCAGGGTGGCCTCAAACATTTATATAAAATCCTCACTATGACTTCTGACATACAATATCCTCACTATGGTCTTTGACTCTCACATAATATTCTCTGTCCTCTGACAACTTATATAATACACTCACTGTTGCTGTGACAATCACATAATATCTTCCCTTGGTCTGACTCAAAAAATTCCCTCATTCTTACCTTGATACTCACATAAAATCCTGACTGTGGACTCTGACATTCACATATAAACCTAAATGTGTCCTCTGGCTTTCACATAATATTTTCACTGTGACCTCTGAAACTCACATAAAATGTGACCTCTCACACTCACATAATACCCTCACTTTGGACTCTGACATTCACATAATATCCTCACTATGAATAATTACATGCACATAATGTCCATACTGTAACCTCTGATGCTTACATAATATTCTTCCTCTGGTCTCTGACACACATGAAATATCCTCCATGTGGCCTCTTAAACTCACATTACACCCTCACTATAATATCTGACACCCGAAATCCTTATCTGGCTTCTAACATTCATATAATATCCTTAGTATGACCTCAGGTTCTCACATAATATTCTCTGACCACTAACCTTGTCAAACTGTCCTCACTGTACCCATTGAAATCTAGATATTACCCTCACTCTGGCCTCTGACACATAATATGTTCACTCTGGCAGCTCACATTTACATAATATCTTTAATCCGCCTACCAACACTTACATAACACATTCATGATGCCTCTGACACTTTGGTAGTTACCTTACTATAGCCACTGACACAGAATATCCTTATGTGGTCTATGACACTTACTTATCCTCATTCTGGTCCCTTTTACATAATATTCTCCCTTGACCTCTAACACTCACATAATATCTTCACTGTGGCCTAAAATACTCACAAAGTATTTGCCCTGTGGACTCTCACATTCATATACAATCCTCATTTGACCACATTTTTAAAAATACCATTTTTTAAAGATTAACATGTAAATTACAGAAAAAATAAAAGTACAAGCAAAGAACAAAATTATTAATTTGCAAGCAGTTTACTTGGATATGCCTTCCAGGTCATGAGTATACATTCACAACTTCACATTTTACGTGATTGAGATCATTGTATCATGCTTTTCCACACATGAATATTTACCAAAACAAAATCTAATACCTACCTCATTTGACAACTTACATTCACATAATACCATAACTCTGAAACAAGAAACTCACATAACTACCCTCACTCTGGCCTCTGACACTCATATGTTTTCACTTGACCTCTGAAACTAGCATAATATCCTCACTATAGAATCTGACACACACATAATACACTCACTGTGACTGAAAACACTAATACCATTAATGTGACTGCTGACACTCACATAATATCCTTAGTATGTAGTGTGTCCTTTAGTATTAACATAATCTTCATACATTAGAATTTATAACTAATATAGCAGTTGTCCTTTGGCTTTTAATGTCAACATATTATCAATCATTTTACATCCAAAATTAAGAGTTTCCTAGAGTCCTTTCAAATTTATATAATATGGAACATGTGGCCTTTTAAACTCATATAAAAACTGTCCTTGGTGCTGGATTTGTGGCTTACTGTTAGACCACTTGCCCAGCACAAGTGAGGCACTGGATTCAATCCTGAGCAACACATAAAAAATAAATTAATAAAGTTAAATTTAAAAAATAATTCTGTCATTTTTTAAACTGTCCCTTGATCTTTATATACTGATATCATATTCATACTATAGCATTAAAAATGCTGTAATCACTAGACTCTGGATCTTCATATTAACATGCTTTCCATTCTATAAAATCTAAACCTAACAATATAGCTGCCTGACTTGGTACCCTCAACATGAGTGTGATAATTTTGTTGTGCGCACTAAAACTAATAGATATCATGTGATCTTTAATGTTAAAGAAATATTCTTACTATTCCACATTAAACTAATATAGTAGATTCCCTGGGACCTTAAGGATGATTATAATATCCATAGTCACCATCTTAAACACCTATGAGCTCTTCTGTAAACTTCAATAATAATACAATATTCCTTTTATGATTGTTCCATGTCCTTTTAACTGTATATGTATACAATAGCATGGAAAACTATACAAAAGTTGTTCTGTCCTTTAATATTACTATAATTTGTCTGATATTACAACATAAGAAATGAATAACACATTTATCAGATTAACAGAGTACTCAAATATTAATATCCACACTAGAGTATGAAATACGATTATAAAAGCTGTGCTGTGGCCTCTAAATCTAATGTGTTATTCACAGCCTAGCATCTAAAATGAATATACTAGCTCCCCTCTACCTTGAAATACTAATATGACACTCATATTACACCTAAAAAACCAACAAAATATATGTTCTGTAGCCTTTAATATTACTTTATGCAATATTTTTTATAAACCCTGAAACCAATGTAATACCTTACTTGTGGATTTTAATACTTATTTAATATCATTGATATAACACCTAAAATTAGTAAATGGGAGTTCTATAGCATTTAACATTAGCATATTTATATTACACAACATTATTCTAATAAAATATTTGCATTTCTGGCATTAAATAATTTTTATGAGTTACCATTAAAATTAATGTATTAACTATCATGTTGATTTTAATCCTAAGATGATATGCATACTTGAGTTTCCAAAAATGACCTAAAGATTTATTTCTGGCTTTTAATATCATATGATATCCATACTATGACATATCAAATTGATATGATACCTGCCTTTTAAAGCTGATGCAATATTCATACTATAGGAAGTACAACTAATGAAATAATGACCCTGAGGTTTTAATACTATTACACTTTCCATAGTACAGCATTTATATTAACATAACAGCTTCTATAGACTTTGGATATTGATAGAAGTGGTGTGCAATAACATACATAACAAATATAATAGCTATTATGTAGTCTTTTATGAAAAAATAATTTCATAATAAAACACCTCAAGATAGTACAATATCTGTCATTAGTTATTAATAGTAATACCAATTGTGCACCATCCAAAAGTGATATAATAGTTGTCCTGTGGATTTTAGTCCTATTTCAGAAACCATACTATTATAGACTAGGACTGTTCTTCATGAGCTTCACTGGCAGCAAGCAGAGAGTTAAGACAGAGCACTAACTGAAACCAAGATGCAAGTTCTCAACAGGCTCCCTTAGAAATAAACTATGCCCAGTAATGGAAAGAGTTCAGAAGGCAGCTCATCAGGCCACATAAAAAGCATCATCTTCATCCCACTTCTCTGGGAGGAACATGTCACCAATAATGCAACTGCAATGAAACATTCCTCAGTCATACAAAGGGCTCCATGCCACCTATGATTTGACCCTTCAGATCTGAGTTGCAGTCCTGCACCTGAGACAAACAAGATGGACCCTTAATTCCATGGTCTCTTTGTCAGGATCACCATACCCTGAGTACACATCTGCAGATATGAGGACATGAGGAGGGACATATGTAGTCTGCACTGCCTTGCTGCTCTTTGGTAACACAAAACCAGAGAGCAAAGTCTGTGGGCTGTGTTTTCAGTGTCTCATTTTCACACTGACATTGATTGTTCTGGGCTTCACACTGTAACTTTAATCACTGTATTTGCCTAATTTTAATTTCAATGGGAAAGCTGTGGTCATAATATATCACTTTAAAATTTTTATTTTGTCTATGTTGGTCTAGCTGTCAGAAAAATCATAATTTTAAAATAATGCATGTTCTTGTGATTTTTCTATTGAGAGTTTGGTGCACTACACCTTTGTCTTGGATGCCCTTCTTAGAAAGGAAATAGTACAGCCATCCATCAGACCTTGGTGCCTCAATGTTTGGAAATGGTGATTCTGTGATTTGGAGTGTGAAAGTCAGGACTGGGACAACTGGATTCAAAACCATGTTGAGGATATTGGTAGAAAGATGTACTGGAGGCAAGGGACTAACACTCAGGTAGGTTTTATTGATATACTTGTTCATGGGACTTCGTTGTTAAGACAGTGAATTTGATTCCAGTGGAATCAAACCCCTCTGGAACCCAGGATTCATCACCCCTTTTCTGTAATTTATTTTTTCTCCTATTTTGGAGAATTAAGCAACAATCCCAGCAAGTCAGTTTTTAGGCATTTTCTAAGAGTGGTCAATGAAGAGAAATTATCACTAGCTGACCTAGTTAGCTTAAAGGCTTTTAACCTTCCCTTTGAAACTAACTGAACTTCTCATTTCATGTTCCTACCAGGCCTGCCAAAGCTCATACAGGGCTCTTTCTCCTTTCTGAAGAAACTTAGTAGATAAGGAATGGTATCACATAATGTCATAATGTCATAAGATGATTATCTATAGGAGCAGAGATAAAAGGTGAGGATTTTCCATGACTTCAATTTTATCAGCTTAAAAAACAGGGACTATTTCCTTTTTGCAAATTCACTGCTGCTCCAGGGCTTACCAAACTCAGCACCATTAAGAGTTTCAGGTTGTCCTTTTGGTGATTCTCCCCATTTGTTGGTTTCCAGTAAATTTCAAGGAACACAGAAACATTCAGCAATGCTGTATCCTGGGAACCCTCCGTCAGGGATGATGGCACATATGAGTATTCATATTCAGGTCTTTCCAAGCCTGTGGTCTAACATCAGACTCTCATCTTTGTTGGATGGTAATGAGAAATCAATTATTTATGTGTGCACAAGCAAAATGGTTCTAAGCCTTTGAGATTGTTTGCTAATTTTTGATGTTTCTTAATAGAAGAGAAGGAGTTCTTGTGTTCATTCAGAAGTGGGCACAGGGTACTCAGTGAACCTGCATTACACTAATGACTATCCCCTGAAGAGAGTGGTTACCTAGTGCTTTTCCATTTTTCAAAGCTGAATTGTCAATGCTTCTCTGTTTCAGCAACCTTAGCTATTGAATAAATATTGAATTCTGAGTTGGTTCTTTGTTCTTCTACTGGGGCCTTCTTTCCAAATTTAATTAGAAGAATAGAAAGAAACTGTCTTGAACAACACACACAAAAAGAAGTGACTTGCTGTGACCTTGAAAGAAGCAGTGCAGATTTTCAATGAAGAAATAGAGAAAGAGAATTCTTCTCCCATGGTTATGACCATGGTATTGAACAAAGTTTTGGCAATTTAACACCATCATTTCTTCTTGATAAAAATTACATTCATGAATTTTATAACCAAGATATTTTCATCTATGGAGGCATTAAGAATTGGAAACAGAAATGCCAGTTCCTTGCTATTTAATGGGGTCCTTGGAACTTTGCCTGCTGCCACACAAATTTTCATAAAAATTTCTGGAATTATAGCAGTGCCACAGCTATGGGACTAGGGAGACAAAGAAATGAGACTTCTGATGACTACATCTTGGAAGTAAAATACTATGGCTCTTGCTGATTTATTTTTCTTTGAAAACAGATGCTGATGTGGATTTACTTAAATGGGGAAGCTATAGGTTTTGGACAATAGAATTCTTGGGTGCCAGTGATCCCTTGTAGTGTACTCACATCATACAATGAGAAAAAATATTGAAACAATTCTACATTTCACAGGAAGCCTTGGAAGATCTATGGGACAGGGAGTCTATATCTGAAAATCCGTCATGACAAACTTCCAGCCAGGTAGAGTGGAAACAAGGAAAAGATAGAAGTTGATTTCCTTTCTTTGTTGAAACCACATCATGGTAGAGTTGTATGTCATTCCTTCTCCCTCTCCTTTATGTGTTGCTTTCTGTATGTTGGTGCAGTACAGACACATGACTCAAACATTAGAGTTCCCAAGAAGTACATGTATAAATGGCCTGATACACCTGATGACAACTTCAAAACCATGATAGAATAATCCCAGGGGAATAAATGGCAAAATTATTCAGGCCTTGTAAGGCATAATGACTTCTTCAGGACCACCCACATAACGAGAAGGAGGAAATGGGTCTGATTCAAACTGTCTTTCCAAACCAGGTGAGTTGGCTACACCTGGGACAGTCTGGGGACCAGATTCAGGGTGTGTTGGGGTAACCATGTCCACTTCTGTATATGTCAAAAGAAGATGGGAGAAACTTGCATTTCAGTGGGCCATTAAAACCATCTTGTGTGAGAAAGGTCTTTGGGTATGGAGTCTCTAAGGAAGTGACCTCACTTCCTTGACAGTAGAACACACAGAAATTGGAATCCTAGTAGCTAGGCATCCACATTCCAGATAAACTTCCATTCTGCTCACTTGTGTTGAGACAGAAAGTCCAGTGTCAGGAGTTCTTGTTGTCTACTCATCTTTGGATGTTTATTTCTCAGGAAAGTCCCTAGTAGGGACCTTTTCCAAAATTGGAAGCTCTGTGTCAATGTTGGGACCAACAATTCTGGTGATATTTCTCAAGAAGACCAGAGGTGAAAGAGAACAGGCCATTAGAAGTGAGTAGAGTCTAGTCCTCCACTCAGATTCCCATTTAGATAGCACCAGACCTCAGAAGTTTTTGTCTGTGTGTCTTTATATTTGTGTCTCATATTTGTGACTCATTGAATTTGATATTGATCAAGCTGTGATACTATGCTTTAAAAGAGTGCCACCTTGCATCATTCCCTCCACACCTCAGAGGGACATAACAACATATTTCAGTGAGTACAAACTAGTGATTCACAAGCCCTAGTAACTATACTTCTTATCAAATCTTCTCTAAACAACTTAGAGAACCTTTCTAATTACCTCTTAGAGGGTTTGCAATACACACCTCAAATATTTGACTCACCACAGAGACCTTTCCATTACATGCAAATAGCCCTTCTGTTCACTTAACTGAACACTTAAATTCTCATCAATAAGCCTTCCTACAAACCTCATAATACCCTCCTACACCCTTCAGAGAGCCCTCCCTACAAATCAGAGAGCCACCATACATAAAAAAAACCCACTTAACACCTCAGAGAATCCTTTCTTCCACCTTAAACTCACTTTCCTACATGTCTAAAAAATGGCTCCCTACTAATACCAAGAACTTTTTCTACACTCCTCAAATTCCCATTAATATACCCCATAGGGACACTGCCTCCACAATTTATTGAGCAACACGTATACAACTCAGAAAGACTTTCTTATACACACCAGAGAGTACTCAGTATAAATTCCAGTGAGATGTTAATTCAAATCTCAGAATTTGATGCTATAAACAACAACACATCCTACTAAACATCTCAAATACCACTTACTACTCACCAAAATGCCTTCTCTAATCACCACTGTGGGTTAGCCTGACACACCTCAGAGAAGACTCTGGATACACTGTTAAGTGGCCTTCCTAAACAATGTAGGGATTCCCCGTATTATACTCAAAGAATATTCCCATTATATCTCATTGTGTTCTACCTAGTCATATCAAATAGATTTCATTATTCATTTCTGAGGGCTCTAACTACACAACAGAGAGCACTCCTATGCAGACAAAAGCCCTTCTACACTCTTTGTAGGTTTCTCCTGCACACTTAACAGAGGCCTCCCTACACGCCTCAAATCATCTGCACTACAAATCTCAGAGAATCTTCCCTTCACACTTCATTAAACACTTCCTGCAGACATAGTAGTCACTTCTCCACACAACTCAGAGCCCTATCTACTCATATCAAGGGTCCATTCTACAGAATTCAGAGGGACATCCATACACAACTTAGACATATTTCCTACGCACATTATTTACCAATCACTGTATCAATGTTGGTACCAGAGAACCGTTGCTAAACACCACATACCATGCCTCTACACACCTCAGAATGACTAAAATTCACTATTCAGAAGGCACTGTTACACACTTCATAGAGCCCTCCTTTTAAACTTCCGTTTGTCCTCACTTATCTCAGAGCTCTCTCCTGACTCACCATAGATTTCCACAAATGCGTACCTCAGTTAACTCTTAATTTTTACCAGTGAGCACTCACCTTATACATCTCATTCAACAGTTCTCCCTACAATCTAAGAGAGGCCCCTATACAAACCTCAATGCCATTTCTACAAATCTTTTAAAACCCTACCTACATATCTCTTGTAGCCCACAAATCTAACCAAAAAGCCCTCCTTTTACCTCCAAGGGCCAAAACTACAAACTTAAAAGAACCACCAAGATACTTGTGATATATGTTGTTTCTGTTTGTACATGGAGTAACAACATACCATTTGCACAATCATATATTTACACAGGGTAATGATGTTTGATTCATTCTGTTATTTTTCCCTTCCCCACACCCCTCCCACCCTTCTTTTCCATCTATACAGTCCCTCCTTCCTCTAGCCTGGCCCCCCCCAATGCCCATGATGTGTCATCATCTGCTTATCAGCGAGATCATTCATCCTTTGGTTTTTTGAGATTGGCTTCTCACTTAGCATGACACTCTTCAATTTCATCCAGTTGCCTGCAAATGCCATAATTTTATTGTTCTTTATAGCTGAGTGATATTCCATTGTACATATATATACCACAGTTTCTTTATCCATTCATTCATCAATTGAAGGACATCTAGGTTGGATCCACAGTCTGGCTATTGTGAATTGAGCAGACATGAACATTGATGTATCTCTACATCAATGTTAGATATATCTCTACATCAATATGGCTGTATCTCTATAGTAGGCTGATTTTAAGTCCTTTGGGTATAGGCTGAGGAGAGGGATAGCTGAAATAAATCGTGGGTCCATTCCAAGTTTTCTAGGGAATCTCCACACTGCTTTCCAGAGTGGCTGCACTAATTTGCAGCCCCACTAGCAATGTATGAGTGTACCTTTTTCCCCACATCCTCTCCAACACCTATTGTTGCTTGTATTCTTGATAATCACCATTCTAATTGGGATGAGATGGAATCTTAGGGTAGCTTTGATTTGCATTTCTCTTATTACTAAAGATGGTGAACATTGCTTCGTATGTTTGTTAATTGCTTGAAGAACTTCTTGTGTGAAGCGTCTGTTCAAATCCTTAGCCCATTTGTTGATTGGGTTATTTGTATTCTTGGTATAGAGTTTTTTGAGTTCTTATATATTCTGGAAATTAGTGCTCGATCTGAAGTATGAGTGGCAAAGATATTCTCCCACTCTGTACGCTCTCTCTTCACATTGTTGATGGTTTCCTTTGATGAGAGAAAGCTATTTAGTTTGAATCTATCCCAGTTGTTGATTCTTGCTTTTATTTCTTGTGCTATGCTATGGGAGTCCTGTTAAGGAAGTCTGATCCTCAGACAACAAGTTGAAGATTTGGACCTACGTTTTCTTCTATAAGATCCAGGGTCTCTGGTCTGATTTCAGGGTCCTTGATCCATTGTGAGTTAATTTTTGTGCAGAGTGAAAGATAGGGGTTTGGTTTCATTCTGTTGCATAAGGATTTTCAGGTTTTCCAGCACCATTTATTGAACAGGCTATCTTTTCTCCATTGCATTTTTTGGCACCTTTGTCTAGTAAGAGAAAATTGTATTTATTTGGGTTTGTGTCCGTGTCCTCTATTCTATACCATTGATCTACCTATCTATATTGGTGCCAATACCATGCCGTTTTTGTTGCTATTGCTTTGTAGTATAGTTGAAGTTCTGGTATTGTGATACCCCTGTATTATTCTTCCTGCTAAGGATTGCTTTAGCTATTCTGGGTTTCTTATTCTTCCAGATGAATTTCATGATTGCTTGCTCTATTTCTGTAAGGTACATCATTGGGATTTTAATTGGAATTGCATTGAATATATATAGCACTTTTGGTAGTATGGCCATTTTGACAATATTAGTTCTGCCTATCCAAGAACATGGGAGATCTTTCCATCTTCTAAGGTCTTCCTCAATTTCTATTTTAAGTGCTTTGTAGATTTCATAGTAGAGAGATTTTACCACTTTGGTTAGATTGATGCTCAAGTATCTTATTCTTTTTTTTCCCGAGGCTATTGCAAATGGAGTTGTTTTCCTCGTTTCCATTTCAGATGTTTTATCGCTTATGTATAGAAATG
Organism: Sciurus vulgaris; assembly: GCF_902686455.1. Taxonomy (NCBI): domain Eukaryota; kingdom Metazoa; phylum Chordata; class Mammalia; order Rodentia; family Sciuridae; genus Sciurus; species Sciurus vulgaris. The sequence continues at coordinate 52,475 of NW_027632709.1, read as the reverse complement.
TTTTATATTTATGTGTGTTGATTTTATAGCCTGCTATTTTCCTGAATTAATTGATGATGTCTAGGAGTTTTCTGGAGGAGTTTTTTGGATCTTCTAAATATAGAATCATGTCATCAACAAAAATTCTTGTAGCTTTCTAACACACATAATACAACCATCCTGCACACCTTCTAAAGTCTGCAAAACACAGCTCAGAATCTACATGCTACCAACTTCACAGAGACTTCCCTACACACCTCAGTTTAACCTTCATACACAAAAAAGTGTACCCTCCATACTCAAATCTAGAGCAGTTCCTACACACATCAGAGAAGTCCCTACAAAACTCAGTGAGTAAAACCATACTTCTTTTTATTTAAAGCCTATAAAATTTTATTGGCAATAGAAACAAGAATAAGCATACCTTTATTCCAAAATTTTCTAATTTCTGAAGTAATGGAAATTGTCATATATTCAAAAAATATAGACAAAAATAAAACAGTGTTACATGAATTGAGGAAACTTCTCCTACAACATGAAATGTAGTCTATAAAATGAAAGAATAAAGAAAAGGAAAATTTAACTAACTATAGATATATTATTTACAAACATATTCATATAACTATAATCTGTAACTATCACTACATACCAATAAAGAGCATTTATTGTGAAACTTGACTTTCATTTCACAGAAAATCCATAACAAGTATTTATTTATAAAGAGCACATGTAAGTGAATTTTAATGAATATATAAATAATATTAAACTGCATTAGGATATTAATTTATTAAAGTGGCTTGACCTAGAATTTTTCAAAAATGTGCACATTATTACCTGGAGGCCCACGAATAACAGAAAATATTTTAGATCATGCTGTCACTCACTAGCAAAGGGGAGTTGGGCAGTTAATTTAAATGAACTTGGACATTGCTGTAGACACACAGGTTATTTTAAATAATTTTAAAACATGATAAACAAAGGGAAGTACATATTCAATGATAACAGGAGAAATAAACATAAGCTTCTGAAAAATCTTTTCTGCTAATAACATCTCCATCCACATTTTTGAGTTTGGCTTCTTTCTTAAACTTTGGATTTCTCAACTGTGTCTTCTTATAAATGTGGTCACAATATTTTATATCACTGAATTACTCTCAGTATCACTTTTCTAAAGTGAAGGATATGGACTTACAAAGGAATGGAGAGATTAAAGACTAAAAGATATGTCATTAACATTTTATTTATACCAAAAATGCCCTATTTTTCTTGGAAGAATAAATCTGAGAAACATTCTTATAGAGAAGTTCCCAGAAGATGTTCATCAAGTGAAGAAAATTAAGTAATCATAATTAATTAAATATTGTAAAGGGAAGTTATGCATACCCAGGAAGACCAAGTTTCTGTAATTCTCTAGCATCACATCTCTATATAAGTTTTGTTGAGATGGCTGAAGGCATTTCCACTCCTCTTCAGTGAAATCAATGGCCACATCCCTGAATGTCAACAGTTCTTGTAAACCAGTGTGTCCATCTTGGCTTATCTGAGAAGTGAGATTGTCCATTATTAGGTGGGGCAAGTCCCATCCTGAGATGCCTGCTGGAAACTGGAATCTCACTGTCATGTTCCTCTCAGGAAGCAGGTTACTGAAGAATGGGAGCATCAGACATTATGGAGGGGTACTAAGAGGAAGAGGGCATGAAGGTGTTCTCGGGGCATCATTAATGTTCTATTTCTTGATGTAAGCAATGGTACATGGTATGTTTCCTTTATGGTAATTCAAGGAACTCTATAATTTCAATGCTTTCCTGTTCTTGGTGAGCTTCATAAAATCAGTTTTAATGCATGAATGGCTCTGGAAGCTTTCTGCTTAAAGTTCCCTGATTTCATTCAGGGCAGTGTCTCTTCAGTTTATTGAACCATTTCCTGGTATCCAGGAGCCAGTCCTTCTCCCTAGGAATCTTCATCCCCTGTACAGCAGAGCAACCTGGGGTTCCTAAGCAGGAGAGTGAGGCCTAGAGCTGAATGGCCAATATGGCAGACTCCAACCATACTTCTTTGAAGAAGAAACAATGTTTATTTGATGTCCCTCTATAAATACCTCAAAGAGCCTATATACTCACTTCATAGAGGTCTCAATATATACATCACAGAGAACAATTTTGACTCTCCACCATGGACTTCCCTATACACCACAAATACTGAATCTTGCTCTGAACCTAACCCTAATGATAAGCATAAACCTAAGTCCTCCCTACTTGCCACAGAGTTCTCCCTGATCCTGAAACTGACCATGACTTGACCCTGACATTAAAACTTAACCCTAGTCCTAACCTAATTGTAACCTCATAGTGCTCTTTCTTCTACACCAGATTTGCTCCCTACTCATCTCACCAAACTTTTACTACTCACCTAAAATGGTCCTCCAAACATAGTTCACTGAGTTCTTTCTACAATTTCCAGTGCACACACCCGTGCAACACTGTGAGCCATCCCAACTCACTTCAGGGGGCCCATGCACAGAAAAAAAGGAGCCCTAGGACAAGCTTCATATTGCCCCCTTTTACAATTCATACACACCTCCTTTACAGCTCAGCAGCTGCACACTACCAATCTTAAAGACCACTCTCTACACACATTATAGTATGCTTCAAAAATATCATTGGAAACCATGCTTATATCAAGAATGTACCTAGTTGTGTAGACAACCTGAGGTAGAAATCCATATATACCTTACAGAGTATAAATGATATTCCTATAAAAGACTTTTGTACAAATTATACTTCTATGTGGTGCTCTTTCAATACCTCAGAGAGAATTTCTACTCACCTCAGTAAGCACTCCAGTGTAGAAGTCCTCTTCATTTGCAGAGAGTATGGCAGTGTGTCCAAGAAGACTAGATAGTGCCTGGTACAAGAGCGGTTGTGCTTTTTGAATTTTCTGTAACTTGGAACACAATGAGAAGTTGAAGAAAGGGCTGAAGAAGAATCCTCATAAGGATACTCATGCGAGCCCCATGATTTGTGTCCTAAGGAGACTAGAGTGACTTCATGGAAGAAGTCCACTGAAGCAGTGCAGGTGACTGGGCAGCACTGCTCTCCTGGAGTGCTGTAGCCTGTTGAGAGTTGTTGGTGGAATTGGTTTGCATTGAAACTGGTGCTGTTTTAGAGTATTGTTTCTATTGTGAGGAGAGGAGAAAAGAAAGTGAGACGATGGAGGGTTGGGTTCGATGGTTTGTTTGTTATTTCCACGTTCCCAGAGAGCTGGGGACTCGAACCTGGGCTTCCAGCATGGGAGGCTGGCATTCTACGAGATGAGCTATATGGCCAGCACTAGAGCAGATTGTCTGAGTTACAACCTTTGACACCTGCAGGAATAATTTGTGAAATTGTATGCAGCGAAGAAATCATGAGCAAGCCAAACAATGTCAATGGAACTCGTCATTATCCTGTTGACCACAATCCAGCAAGTAACATTTTTGCCTGTCAAACCCAAGCCTTGCCTTGTGTTCTGAGGGAGAGATTATTCTCCTCTTCATTAACAAGCTAAATGATCCTGGAGCAAAAAAAAAAAAAAATCATAGTTTCAAGTACATCAATAAGAGTGGCAGAGGAAGGACTATGATGGATTGAGAAGTTGCTCAATTGGTGACTACAAATGGAGCCATTGGGATCATTCACACATCAATCCCTAGCCATTAACTTCAAAATCAACTGACATTTTCCTAGAAAGTATTTTATTTCCTTATTTCTCATTTGAAACTTTTTTTGAAAAATTCTGAAGACCAGAGAGCTGTGCATAATGCACAAGCCAGTTCAGATGCTGGATTTTGCCCACAATCTCAAGAATGTGTGAGGCAGATGAAGTTTTGCCTCCTATTCTAAGCTTGTTTCCCTCATTAAAAGTGCTTCATTCAGATGCTGTTGGGCGATATAAACAGGCAAATACATGTGTTCATGTCTCATATGATCTGGGGTCCCAGAATCTAAACATGGTGGCAAAAAGAAAACAGTCCTCATTCAATTTTGTTCTTCACCCCGATTTGTTGTCAATTATTACTCTCAAAATTTATTCCAGAGTGATAAGTGGCTAAAGTCATAGTTTTGATCCCTCCTTCATTTCGTTGCAATCAATTCCACTCAGAAAAATGTAACAATTGATTACCAGTTATCCTGTGAGCGGAGAGGCACACATGGGAGTACTCCTCTAATCAAAGTGGAAGGAGCAGACATTGGTCAGCTTGATGTGAAACTCGTTGGTTTTCATAACTCCTTAAGGAGAAGTCAGATGATTGCCCTCCCCAGAGTTTTTGTAGAGCGTTGCACAACATGAACTTTCATGAGTGGCTCCACTGACATTAAACCTGCACACCAGATTCCACCTGACGTAATAGAGAAGCGGACTCAGAACACAGAAGCCTTACAGTTCTGATGACAACCACAGACCATTCAACTCCTGGCCGCTTCAAACCATCATTCAAAACATGTGGCAGCTCACCTGTGAGGGTTAGAGGAGAGATGAAGGGAGCGGGTGCCAGGGTCTTGTGCTATTGTGGAATTCATTCTATCCTTGTTGTCTGGGTGAAAAGGAAACAGGCTCTAAGCTGTATAGAGTCCCCTGAGCAATGAATCCACCTATCCAGTCAGGACAAGGGATCCCATTGAAGTCTGCCAGCTCGCAATTCCATGCAGGCCCACTAGGTGGCGCTGAGCTCACTTTGCCGCACAGAACTTGATGACAGGCAGCTCATCTGGTCCTGATGCTGCCTATTAGTCCCCATAAATTCCAGTGCAACAAGCTGGAACCGAGGCATTCATGATATCACTCTGTTGAACAATCTTACCACAGGCACCAATGGATTTGACTTCCAAACCCACTAATCGAGGACTGGTACAACTTAGGTTTTTTCAGAGTCAGGAAACTATCCTAGTGTACAAGCAGCCACACTGCGAGATGTATCCTGAGTGCTCACTTCAGTAGAGCATGCAGTGAAATGCCATGGTATGGGTGATCATTGATTTGGGATACATCTCATTCCATCTGTCACATATCTCCTGTATTTTGTGAAGTCTGGGTTGGAGACAGATGAAACAAGCGATGTCCATGTTCCAGGTGAATGTGAGTGGGTGAACTGTGGCTCAAGAAAAGACGAGGTAGTCATTCCTTCAGCAGGTTGGAAGGAGGTCACCATGAACCTGACATGCAAGGAGAGTTGCTATGTGCTCACTTCAAAAGCCAATCACCTCCTCCTTGGCTGCTGTCTTACAACAAGGCTGGATCCCGAATGCAGCCTGCTGGGATTTTTTCAGGGTCACATCAAATCTGAACAAGATGCAGAAATGCCTTTCCAATCTTTATCTAAATATGTTTTGTCTTCTTGACAAGACAAATCCCATTCTCTCACAAGAGCCTGTGGGATACTGCCAGTATTCCTCTATGCAGACCCAGCATGGAGCAGACCTCAAAGTTGGGGATGAATTAACAAGCTGGTGACAGCATAATGAGCATACATTCACAAGGCATCAGTGCAGGTTTGAACATAGACCGTCCTGAAAGCAGAATTGTTCAAAGTTTCCAAACTGAGTATTTGAAAGAGGTGAGTAAGGATATTTGGAGTCAAGAAGCGCTCATGGGTGTTGATGCTGGCAACCCTTGATCACCTACAGACATAATTTGTGAAAATTTATGCAGCAAATCATCATGACCAAGCCAAACAATGTCAGGGGAATTCATAATTTTCCTGTTGACAACAATCAAGCAAGTAACTTTTTGCCTGTCATACCCAAGCCTAGCCTTGTGTCCTGAGGGAAAAATTATTCCCCTTTTTATTAAGGCTGATAAAGGAAGTAGCTGATTAATCCGTGAGCAGAAAAATATATCTGGGATCCAAAGATGCCAGGAAGAGTGGCAGAGGCTGGACTATGAGGAATTGAGAAGTTGCTCAATTGGTGAATACAAAGGGAGATATTGGGATCATTCACACATGAATGCCTAGACATTACATTCAAAATCCCCTGAGATTTTCCTAGAAAGTATTTTCTTTCTTTTTTCTCATTTGTAAATTTTCTTTGAAAAATTCTAATGAGCAGAGAGCTGTGCATAATGCACAATCCAGTTTAGATGCTGAATTTTGCCCAAAATCTCAAGATTTGGTGATCCAATTGAAGTTTTGCCTTGTTTTCTAAGCCTATTTACCTCATTAAATGTACTTCAACCAGATGCTGTAGGGAGATATAAACAGGCAAAAAATGTGGTGATGGCTCATATGATTGGGGTCCCAGAATCGAATCGTGGTGTCAAAAAGAAAACATTCCTCATCCAGTTTCTTTCTTCTCCCCGTTTTGCTTTCAGTTTTTTCTCTGAAAATTTATTACAGAATGATAAGTGTCTAAAGTCATAAAATTGATCCATCCTTCATTTTGTTGCAATTCCACTCAGTATAACAAAAAATTGTTTAGCAGTTGTCCTGTCACATGGGAGGCACACATGGGAGTACTCCTCTAATAAATATGGAAAGAGCAGGCATTGGTCATGTAGGTTGGGAAGGTCGGGGATTTTCAAGGCTCCATATGGAGAAGTCAGTTGATTGCACTACCCAGTGTTTGTAACATGTTGGGCAACTTTCACGAGTGGCTCCAGTGACTTTGCACCTGCACACCACATTCCACCTGATATCATAGAAGAGCAGACTCAAAACACAGAAGCCTCACAATTTCCATGACAATCAGAGACCATTCAGCTCCTGGCTACTTCAAACCGTCATTCAAGACATGTGATAGCTCAGCAGTGAGGGTTAGAGAAGAGAGGAAGTGAGCGGTGCCAGGGTCTTGTGTTTTTGAACAATCATTCTATTCTTGTTTCCTGGCTGACAAGGAAACAGGCTCTAAGCTGTATAGAGTCCCATGAGCAATAAATTCCCCCATATCCAGGCAGGACATGGGATTCCATTGAAGTCTCTCAGCACGCAGTTCCACCCAGGTCCACTAGGTGGCGATGTGCTCTGTTGGCTGCACCGAACTTGCTGACAATCAGCTCATCTGTTCCTGATGCAGGCTACTAGCCCCCAAAATTCCAGTGGAACAAGCTGGGAATGAGGCCTCCTTGAGAGCATGGTGTTCAACAATCTTACTACAGGTACCAGTTGATTTGCCTTTTGAACCCACTAATCCAGGACTTATACAACCCAGGTTTTCTTCAGAGTTAGGAAACTAGCCTAGGGGAGTATCAGCCACACTGAGAGATATGTCCTGAGTGATCACCTGAGTAGAGAATGCAGTGAGGCGCCATGGTATGGGTGATCATTGATTTGGAACACATCACATTCCATCTCTCCCGTATCTCTTTCTATCCTACGAAGTCTGGAAAGGAGACACATGGAACAAGGGATGTCCATATTCCGGGTGAAGGAGATTGCCTGCTCTGGTGGCTCAACAAGAGACGAGGTCGTCATTCCCACAGCATGTTGGAAAGTGGACAGCATGAATGTGATATGCAAGGAGAGTTGTTATGTGTGAACTCAAAAGGCCAGGCACTTCCTCCTTGGCTGCTGTCCTACAACAAGGCTGCACCCCTAAACTAGCCTGCTGGGATTTTTCGAGGGCCACATCAAATATGAACACGATGCAGAAATGCCTTGCCAATCTTTATTCACACAATGGTTCGTGTTCTAGAAAAGGCAAATACCAGTCTGTCGCAAAAGCCCGTGGGATACTGCCAGGGGTCATCTATCCAGACCCAGGATAGAGCAGACCCCAAGGTTGGGGATGAATTAACAGCCTGGTGATGACATGATGAGCACAGATTCTCAGGGCATTATAGCAGATTTGAACAAAGTCCCTGCTGAAATTTGTTCCGTGTTCAAAGTTTCCTAGTAGAATACTCATAAGAGGAGAGTAAGGATATTTGGAGTCCAGAAGTGCTTTAGGGTGTTGATGCTGGAAAACATTTTCGGAGAAGGGAACCTATGAAACTCGCCAGTGATCATGGTCAACCCAAAACTCTGCAACATATATTCAGCCACTTCATACACTAAAAATACTGGAAGTAGTTACTGGCTGCTCATTCTTCAAGCAACCATGAATTCCGAATCTAATTCCCATTTTGCGAACAACAATGCCCATGCAAATTCCTGTTTCTTTTCAGTTGCTCCCATGGGATAGTCAAATATGAATCATTATTTCTATTTTTTCTGGCACAAGAACCATAAGCATAGGCCTCCACAACTTCATAACAACTTCCCCCACATTCTACAATTTAAGCCAGTTGATCCTGGGATATGCAACACTAATCCCTGCACTGCTTTTCTTGAGGATGCCCATCAATATTAACAAGAGCCTACAAAAGGGCTCCATTCCTCTTGATACTGGAGCTCCAATGATATTGGGTGTGTAGGATGTAAATGCACTGTGATCATCCTGAATTCTGTCAATACAGGCTGACATTAATTCTGAACCAAAGCCTAACATTATTCACTAGGAAATTACAGGCAAACCACTATAAAGCAAATGTGTGAGAAAAGTCCCAGGGAAAAGAGCGGCTGCGTTTTGTGTTTACATCATGGATTTCCAGTAGACATTGAGGTACACGTGGAAAGTGCTCCGGGTGGAATTCCCCTTCATTTTCAGAGATTTTGGCAGTGTGTCCAAGAAGCCTGGAGAGTGCCTGGTACAAGTGAGTTGAAATTTTTGAATTTCCTGTTACGTGGTGCACAATGAGAAGCTAAAGAAAGTGCTGAAGAATTATCCTCATAAGAATTCTCAAGCAAACCCCATGATCTCTGTCCTAAAGAGATTAGAGTGACTTCCCCTAACAAGCACTGTGAAGCAATGCAGGTGACTGGGCAGCACTGCACCCTTGAAGCCCAGTAACCTGCTAAGTGTTGTTGGTGGAATTGGTTTGCATTGAAATTGGTGCTGTTTTAGAGTGTTGTTGTATTGTGAGGACAGGAGAATTGAAAGAAAAAGAGACGATGGGGAGTTTGTTTTGATTGTTTCTTATTTCCACAATCCCAGAGGGTTGGGATCTTGAATCCCTTCCTCCAAAATGAGAGGCAGGCACTCTATGAAACAGGCTATATGGCCAGCTCTTGAACAGCTTGTCTGAGTTACAAACCTTGATCACCTACAGACATAATTTATGAAATTGTATGCATTGAAGCAATCATGAACAAGCAAACAATGTCTATGGAATTCTTAATTCTGCTGTTGACCACTGCCAGGGTCTAGCCATAGTAGGAGTCCATGGGTTCCACACTGGTAAATGGGGCATGTGGAGTCAGCATCGGCAATGAATGGAGAATGAAAGACACAGACTCTAGTTCTGGTGCAATCAATCTCACTTTATTCTAGGGAAGGCTGGGTTTATATACATTTTTCTTCAGGCTTTGATAAGAGACTTGTGATTAATAAAATCAAAGAAGTTTCCAAAGCATAGGCAGAAATTGTTTTTACCAAAATATTATGAGAAAACAGTAACCTTACAGATTTTCCTTACTTAATCACAATTATTTTAAGAATATCTAACTATGTCAATGAGCTAATACAATGTTTATTTCCTTAATATCTAAACTCTATATGACCTAAGACTATTCTTATTATTTTTGTGGTAAATCGATAGACAAATAATATCATATGACCATCTCTACTAGGTCCTTCTGGTTAATATCTAAATAGCTGAATTAAGGGCTACAGAAGGGCAGCGGTCCCAATGATAATTGTATACCAACGTTTATTATAGGGGTGACATTTTTTGTAGGAAGGAAGGAATGTTATGAAACCTTATCCTTCTACCTTACCACCACACATAAACAAAACCATCATCTGGATTACACCACCATGTAGGAGACAGGGGGAGATCTATATCTCCCTTCTCTAAGGGCTTGCCTTTATGGGGGTACCAGGGCTTGCCATAGGTAAAATGAGCTGGTCCCTATCTAGTAGATACTGTGAGAGGTGCTTTGTGCTTAGAACTTGGGGAAACATTGTTCTCTATATGTTTCTGTGCCCCAACAGGTTCTGGCTGTGCTAGTAAATGCAGTGTTTGATTTTTAACATAATAAAAACATTCTCCAGTAGTGAGGTTAACACCCAAGATCAAGCCTGCTATGAACCTTTTTGGCCTTAAAAGTTCATTAACTGTTTTTGAAATTTCAACACCTGGGTCATCATACCAAGATTCTCTGAGATTAACAGGCAAAATTACATAACTAGGTTGATGTACAATTAAGAAGATTTTTAAATCTTTAGACATAGATGAATTTTCACAATTGGTAAGAACACAATCATGACAGTAAATATTATGAGTATCCTTATATTTTGTAATATTAAAATGATTAATAGAAGACATAAGATTAGCATGAGGTGCATTAATACATGATCGCAGGATAAAATTATCAGGAGTAGTTTTTTTTTTGTTTTGTTTTAGGTCTTTGTAATAATACTATATTAGCTGCTAATAGTCTATATGAATCAGGAAAGTAAGAACATTTGCCATCATTTAAATCACTATGGTTGATAGGTGTCACCCTTCCAGGAGTAAACCACCTATGAATTGGATCATTAGTTACAAAAGGATTAAATTCAAAATGAAGACTATCATTCTTTCTAGACTTTAGCCATAGTTTATAGTCATAACCAGGAGCAGACACAGAATAATCTGTAATAATACTCTTTGAGCTTTGAGGTTTGAATTGTACTGTGGCATGATGAATTCCACAGTCAAATCATTTTGGAAAATCTGTCTCAACATCAATTAAATTCCATGCAGTATCTTTTTGATTATTAAAGTCATCAAATAATATAAAGGAAGGAGGCAATGTAACTGAAACATTAGTATCATTATGATTTGCATATCCCAGAGAAATTATTTCAGGAGACCATATGTCCCTTTTATTGTCTTCCTCCTCACAAGGAGAATCAGTAATATAAGTCCTATAACTTAGAGGGAGACATCCCAGTGGCACATGCAAATTATCTCTACTAAAGCACATGGGTGTCTCTTCAGTAATGCCATGAAATGTAACAGTAAATCTATCTTATGAGGAATCAAAGAGTCAGAAGTGCCTCCAAGTACCTGAGGTTTATTAGTAAATACCTTTATATTGGTCCTGCTCCAAGTAGTAGGACATAACAGAGGAGGATTTGGAAAATAGGTCCAATAAGCCTCCCCATTAGGATCAAATTGAGCATTAATAGGCAATACCTAAGCCAAGACAAGGGCAATCAAATCAAGAAACAAAGCCTCTGGGGTTTTAAGTTTTCTGGCACCAGTCACCACATCAGCAGCAGTGGCAGCCAAGTGCTTCAGTTGTCCCCATGTAGGAAGATCAGCGGTGCGAGTAGCGGCAGAATGAGCAAAACGGAGTTTCTTCATTTTAAATACTAACCCGTCTTCCTTCATCTGATTGGGTTGGTATGGGCTCCAATGTCCTTTGTTTTTTCTCCTCCTTTGGGTAAGGCTCATTATAATGATATATCAATCAATCAGGAATCCACAAAGGCATTTCTGCATCTTGGGGAAATACACAAGCATAGTCTTGACTGGAAGTAAGCAAAATGTCAGGTCCCTTTCATTTATCTCTTAATAAATCTTTTTATTTTACTAGGGCCTGAGTTTACCTTTTACTTTCCCAATGCCTCATCATAGCAGAATTTCCTTCTTTATCAACATTTAAATGATTTAACACAAAAAGGGCATGTTGAATAATATGATAGGGGGAGGGATATTTTAATTCCCCCCTTTTAATTTAGTAATTTGAGTTTTAAGCTTTTGATGACTTCTTTCTACTATAGCTTGTCCTTGTGGATTATAAGGAATTACTGTAGAATGAGAAATGTTAAACCTGGAGCAAACATCTTTAAATGATTTAGAAGTATAAGCAGAAGCATTATCAGTTTTAAGTTCTTAGGCATTCCTAGCATTGCAAAGCAAATAAATAAATGTTGAATTACATCCTTGTAGGCTTCTCCAGTTCTGGCTGAAGCTACAATAACTGAGAAAAGGTAAGGACTGCAACATGAACATAAGATAGCTTTCCAAATTCTGATATATGAGTTACATCCATTTGCCATAAGATATTAGGTATAAGTCCTCAAGGATTAACTCCCATCTGTGGAGAAGGAATGAATTTAGGGCAAACATGACAGTTTTTAACAATAGTTCTTGCTTGTTCTCTAGTAATATGAAACTGTTTTTGTAATGAGGAAGAATTTTGATGATGAGTTTTATGAGACACAATTGCTTCTTCAATAGCTGTTAAAATAAAATTTTTTGTTAAATTATCTGCATGGGTATTTCCCAGGGAATGGGAGCCCAGTAAGTTGGAATGTTCATGTATATGACCTATAAAAAAGTGTGAAGTTCTATTATGAATTAGATATTGTAATTCTTGTAACCTGTGAATAATTTTTGATAAAAAGGAAAGGGATGCTTTCTATAGCTGGAAATAATTTAACTATTTATAATGAATGAATATAAAGGTTAAAAGGTTGAGTTACAGTTTTAAATGCAAATATAACTGCTTCCAATTCTGCTCTTTGAGATAAAGTCTCTTGGGTCCATTGAACAGTAGGATGAGAATCAATAATTGTTATTGCTTTTCCATTAGAAGATCCATCTGTAAATATTATGGTTGCATTAGTAATAGGAGTTGTTACATACCATCTAGGAAAAATGATTTCTGTTAGTGTTAGAAAATGTAACAAGGGATTATTTGGTAAATGAAAAGAAATTTTTCCTGTGTAGTTAAGAAAAACTGTTGTCCATTGATAATCAATCTGAAGTAAATGATTATATTGTTCTGTAGTATATGGAATAATAATCTCATGCATTTCTCAAGCAAACAATTCTTTGCTTCTAAATCTGGCCTTTAATACCAAAGAAGCTACCACAGTAGGATATGACATTAATATTTTCGTTCCTGATACTGGTAAGTGTATCCATTCAAGTGGATCATTTTGCCATAAACAACCTGTTGGAGTATGTTTCATTTTTAGCACAAAGAAAACCCAAGGCAATTTATAATTAACTTGTTGTAAGTAATGTTTTTGAATTGCAGTTTCAAAAACTTGTAAGACTTTTTCTCCTTCTTTAGTTAATATTCTACTTGAGTTAGGATCTGAGTCACCTTTTAGTGTTTCAAACAAAGGTTTTAAATCATTAATTGAGAGTTTTTATGCCTCACTAACAGCACCTAAAAATTCTACATTTGGACTTTCCTTTTTATTTTATCTGGGGGTTTAGGAAGGGCGGGCACAACAGGAGCCACCAAAGGTGGATCCTCATTATGATATCTCAAAGTGTCTTCTTCCAAGCCCTCCTCATCAGACGAGGAGAACTGATCAGGTACACCTTTCTCCTTTTCCCCATCTTCATCATCCTTGGATTCACTTTCACTTTCATTCTGAGTTTCCTCTGTATATTTTTTAACCGAGGCTGTCAGCAAAGGCTCCTTTTCTGACGTTTCTTCCGGAGATCTTACCCTTTTACTTAGATGCTCACTTTCATATCTAGGGTCTAAACAGTCCTTAAAAAGATTCCACAATGCAAAAGCATCAGGGGGGGGGCTCTTTCATTGCCATATAATCTATGATGCGAATTCATAGCATCGCCTATATTTTTCCAGGTTTTAACACCTAAGGTACCCTGTTCAGGAAACCAAGGGGCACATTCTTGTACAAAATGAAAACAATCTTTTGAATTGAGCTGTTCCTACATGCATTCCTCTTAGTTAATAAGTGCTTATCAATATCAATAAATAGTGCTCTTTCTTTGCTTTCACTACCTCCCATGGTAGCTGTTCTTTATATCTCTGCCTTTCCTTTCTAGATCTTCTCTACCGAGGGGTCCGCGGCACCCCTGGCAGGATCCTAGCTGTCTTGAAAAGAAAGGGAATTAAGTGGGGGGCTTACCAGAGGGCCCCACGTTGGGTGCCACTTGCCAGGGTTGAGCCCTAGTAGGAGTCCATGGGTTTCACACTGGTAAACGGGGCATGGGGAGACAGCATCAGTGATGGATGGAGAATGAAAGACACAGACTCTGGTTCTGGTGCAATCAATCCCACTTTTTTCTGGGGAAGGCTGGGTTTATATACATTTTTCTTCAGGCTTTGATAACAGGCTTGTGAATAATAAAATCAAAGAAGTTTCCAAAGCAAAGGCAAAAATTGTTATTACTGATAGATTATGAGAAAACAGTAACCTTACAGATTTTACTTATTAATCACAATAATTTTAAGAATATCTGGGGCTGGGGAGATAGCTCAGCTGGTAGAGTGCATGCCTCGCATGCGCAAGGCTCTGAGTTCAATCCCCAGTACCGCAAAAAAAAAAAAAGAATATCTAACTATGTCAATGAGCTAATACAATGTTTATTTCCTTAATATCTAAACTCTATATGACCTAAGACTATTCTTATTATTTTCACGGTAAAGCAATAGACAAATAATGTCATTTGACCATCTCTAATAGGTCCTTCTGGTTAATATACAAATTGCTGAGTTAAGGGCTACAGGAGGGCAGCAGTCCCAATGGTTATGATTATTGTGTACTAATGTTTATTATACAGGTGACATATTTTTTTGTAGGAAGGAAGGAATGTTATGAAACCTTATCCTTCTACCTTACCACCACACATAAACAAAACCATCATCTCGATTAAACCGTCCTGTAGGAGACAGGGGGAGATCTATATCTCCCTTCTCTAAGGGCTTGCCTTTATGGGGGTACCAGGGCTTGCCATAGATAAAATAAGCTGGTCCATATCTAATAGCTACTGTGGGAGGTGCTTTGTGCTTAGAACTTGTGGAAACATTGTAATCTATAAGTTTCTGTGCCCCAACAGGTTCTGGCTCTGCCAGTTAATGCAGTGTTTGGTTTTTAACATAATAAAAACATTCTCCTGTAGTGAGGTTAACATCACAGGGTTTCAACATGTGTTTTGTCTCCATGATGTTTTTCTGGAAATTTGTAGAATTACTCCCATCACCTCTAGGAAGATCCTCAGACTGAAGTGAGTAATATATTATTAGGAAAACTCCACAGAATAACATCCAAGTTAGGGGGGCATACATCTGGCATACAATCCTATTAGGATGAGTCTCTGCAATCATTCTTCAGTGGAACTCTGACAAGCACTGTAAGGAGAGCCAGGTGCTGTCACAAACCACAACCAAGCAAGTAACATTTTTGCCTGTCAAACACAAGCATAGTCTTGGGTGCTGAGGGAAAGATTATCCCCCTACCCATTAAGGACAATAATGGAAGTAATTGATCCATGAGCAGAAAAATATATCAGGGATGGAAGGACACCATGAACAGGGGCAAAGGCAGGACTATGAGGGATTGAGAAGTTGCTCAATTGGTGATTACAAATGGAGATATTGGGATCATTCACACATGATTACCTAGCCACTACATTCAAAATCCACTGACTTTTTCCTAGAAAGTATTTTTTTTCTTATTTCTAATATGGAACTATTGTATGAAAAATTCTAAAGAGCAGAGAGATGTGCATAATGCACAAGCCAGTTCAGATGCTGTATTTTGCCCAAAATCTCAAGATTTGATGATCCACTGGAAGTTTTGCCTCCTTGTCTAAGTCTATTTCCCTCAGTAAAAGTACTTCAGCCAGACGCTGTTTGGAGATAAAAACAGGCAAATACATGTGGTGATGGTTCATATGATTTGGGGTCTCAGAATCGAAACGTGGTGGTAAGAAGAAAACATTGCTCATCCAATTTCTATTCTCCCCGTTTTCTTTTCAGCTTTTTAAATTCTCAAAATTTAATACAGAGTGATAAGTGGCTAAAGTCATAATATTGATCCCTCCTTCATTTTGTTGCAATCAATTCCACCCAGTAAAATGTAATAATTGGTTACGAGTTGTCCTGTGACCTGAGAGGCACACATGGGAGCACTCCTATAATCAAAGTGGAAGGAGCAGGCATTCATCAGCTAGGTTGTGAAGGATGTGGGTTTTCAAGGCTCCAGAAGGAGAAGTCATTTGATTGCACTTCCCAGAGTGTTTGTAATGGGTTGAAGAACATGAACTTCTATGAGTAGCTCCTGTGACATTGCACCTGCACCCCAGAATCGACCTGACATCATAAAGGAGCAGATTTAAAACACAGAAGCCTCAGAGTTCCCATGACAACCAGAGACCATTCAGCTCCTGGCCACTTCAAACCACCGTTCAAGACAATGTGGTGGCTCAGCTGAGAGGGTAAGAGAAGAGAGGAAGGGAGCGGGTGCCACGGCCTTGTATTATTGAAGAATTCATTCTATCCTTGTTTCCCAGGTGACAAGGAAACAGGCTCTAAGCTGTATAGAGTCCTGTGAGTAATATATTCCCCCATACCAAGGCACGACAAGGGATCCCATTGAAGTCTGCCACCTCACAATTCCACACAGGTCCATTAGGTGGCGCTGTGCTCAGTTGGCTGCACCGAACTTGCTGACAGGCAGCTCATCTGGTCCTGATAGAGGCTACTAGACCCCACAAATTCCAGTGCAACAAGCTGGGACCGAGGCCTCCTTGAGCGCATGCTGTTCAACAATCTTAGCCCAGGCACCAGTGGATTTGCCTTCTGAACCCAATAATCCAGGAATGGTACAACCCGGATTTCATTCAGAGTCAGGAAACTAGCCTAGGGGACTAGCAGCCACACTGAGAGATGTATCCTGAGTGATCACCTCACTAGAGCATGCAGTGAGGCTCCATGGTATGGGTGATCGTTGATTTGGGACACATCACATTTCATCTGTCTCGTATCTCCTTCTATCCTACGAAGTCTGGATAGGAGACACATGGAACAAGGGATGTCCATGTTCCAGGTGAAGGTGAGTGGCTGCTCTGGTGGTTCAACAACAGATGAGGTAGTCATTCCCTCAGCATGTTGGAAGGAGGACAGCATGAACGTGACATGCAAGAAGAGGTGTTATGTGCTCACTCCAAAGGCCCGGCACCTCCACCTTGGTTGCTGTGTTACAACAAAGCTGCACCCAAAAACTAGTCTGTTGGGACATTTCCAGATTCACATCAATTTTGAACAAGATGCAGAAATGCCTTGCGAATCTTTATTCACACAGTAAATGTGAATTTTTCTTCTTGACAAGACAAATACCAGTCTGTTGAAAGAGCCTGTGGGATACTGCCAGGAGTCCTCTATCCAGACCCAAGATAGAGCAGACCCAAAGGTTGAGAATGAATTAACAGCCTGGTGATGGCATGATGAGCACAGATTCACAGGGCATTATAGCAGGTTTGAAAATATTCTGTGCTGAAAGTGGAATTTTCAATGGTTCTAAGCAGAATATTCACAAGAGGAGAGTTAGGATATTTGGAGTCCAGAAGCACTCAAGGGTGTTGATTCTGGAAAACATCTTCAGAGAACACAACCTATGAAACTGGTCAATGATCATGGTCAAAACAAAACTACAACATATATTGAGCCACATCATACACAAAATCAGATGCTGGATTTTGCCCACAATCTCAAGAATTGGTGAGCCATAAGTAGTTTTGTCTGCTTTTCTAAGCCTGTTTCCCTCATTAAAAATGCTTCAGCCAGACGCTGTTGGGTGATATAAACAGGCAAATATATGTGGTGATGGCTCATTTCATCTGGGGTCCCAGAATCAAAACGTGGTGACAAAAAGAAAACATTTCTCATCCAATTTCTATCTTCTCCCCATTTTTTTTTTAGTTATTACTCTCAAAATTTATTACAGAGTGATAAGTGGCTAAAGTCATAATATTGATCCCTCATTCAATTTGTTGCAATCAATTCCACTCAGAAAAATATAACAATTGGTTCCCCGTTGTCCTGTGACATGAGAGGTACACATGGGAGTACACCGCTAATCAAAGTGGAAGGAGCAGGCGTTGGTCAGCTAGGTTGTGAAAGTCCTGGGTTTTCAAAGCTCCGGAAGAAGAAGTTAGTTGTTTGCACCCCCCAGAGTGTTTGTAAAGCATTGGGCAACATGAACTTTCACGAGTGGCTCCAGTGACATTGCTCCTGCACCCCAGATTCCACCTGTTGTCATAGAGGACTCAAACCACAGAAGCCTCATGGTTCCCATGACAACCATTGACCATTCAGCTCCTGGCCACTAGAAACCATTATTCCAGTCATGTGGTGGGTCATCTTTCAGTGTTAGAGGATAGAAGAACAAGCATATACCGGGGTCTTGCATTTTTGAAGAAATGATTCAATTTTTGTTGCCTGGGAGACAAGAAAACAGGCCCTAAGTTGTATAGAGTCCTGTGAGCAATAAATTCCCCTATAGTGAGGATGTACAAGGGATCCCATTGAAGTCTGAATGCTCTCACTTCCACCCAGTTCCACTAGGTGATGCTCTTCTCATTTGGCCACACGGAACTTTCTGACAGATCATCTGGTCCTGATGCAGGCTATTAGCTCCCCAAAATTCCAGTGGAACGAGCTGGGAGTGAAGCCTACTTAAGAGCATGTGATTTAACAATCTTACCACAGGCTCCAGAGGATTTGCCTTCGGACTGCACTCCTCTTGGATTATTACCACCTGGGTTTCTTTCAGAGTCAGGAAACTAGTCTAGGGGCCTAGGAGCCACATGAAGAGAATGGTGGTGAGTGCTCACCTCAGTAGAGCATGCAGTGCAGTGCCGTGTTTTGGGAGATCATTGATTTGGGACACATCACATTCCATCTGTGGGGTTTCTCCTCCTATCCTACGATGTCTGGAAAGGAGACAGATGGAATATTGGATGTCCATGTTCCATGTGAAGGAGAGTGAATCCTCTGGTGACTCATGAAGAGATTAGGGAGTCATTCACTCTGCATGTTGGAAGGAGGACAGCACAAACCTGACATGCAAGGAGAGTTGAACTGTGCCAACTCTAAATGCTCTGCACCTCCTCCTTGTCTGTTGCCTTACAAGTAGGCTGCACCCTGAAACTAGCTTCTTGGGATTTTTCCAGTGTCACATCAAATCTAAACTACATTCAGAAATGTCTTGCCAATCTTTTTTCACAATCTGGTTACTCTTCTTACCAGGCAAATACCTCTCCATTGCAAGGGCCTGTGAGATATTGCCCGGAGTCCTCTACCCAGCCCCTGGATGATGCAGACCCCTAGTGGGTGGATGAATTAAAAGCCTGGTGATGGCATGATAAGCACAATTTCACAGGGCATATTAGCAGGTTTGAACATAGACCTTGATGAATGTGGAATTGTTCAAAGCCTCCAAGCTGAATATTCAAAAGTGGAGAGTAACGATATTTGGGGGGCCACTAGCTCTTAAGGGTGTTGATGCTGGAAAACATCTTCAGAATATAGACCCTCTGAAACTGACCATCGATAATGGTCAACCAAAACTCTACAACATATATTCAGCCACATCCTACACTACAAATGCTAGAAGTAGTTATCAGCCACTCATTCTCTATGCAATTGTGAATACTGATCCTCATTCCCCTTTTGAGAACAATGCCCTTGCAAATTCCTGTCTCTTTTCAGTTGCTCCCAAGGGAAAGCCAATTAAACGAAGCATGATTCCAATATTTTCTGGCACTAGAACCATAAGCATAGGTCTTTCCAACTTCACAACACCTTCCCCGAAAAGCTACAATTTAAGCCTGTTGATTCTGGGATATGCAACACTAATCCCTGCACTTCTTCTGTTGAGGATGTCCATCAATTTTAACAAGAGTCTACAAAACGGATCCATTCCTCTTGACACTGCTGCTCCAATAATATTGGGTGAATAGGTTGTAAATGCCCTGTGATCCTCCTGAATTCTATCAATACAGGCTAACATCCATTCTGCCCCCAAATCTAACTTTATTCACTAAGAAATCACAGGCAAGCCTCTACAAAGCAAATGTGTGAGAGAACTTCCAGGGAAAAGAGTGGCTGTTTTTTTGTTCACATTTTGGTTTTCCAGTAGACATTGGGGTTCACAGGGATATTGCTCCAGTGTGGAAGCCCCCTACATTGGCAGATAGTATGGCAGTGTCCAGGGAGTCTGAATATTGCCTGCTACAAGTTCATTTGTCATTTTGAATATATTGAAGCTGGTGCACAATGAGCAGCTGAATAGAATGCTGAAGAATTATCCTCATTAGCATACTCATGCAAGACCCATGACCTCTGTCTTAAGGAAAGTAGAGTGACTTCATGGAGCAAGTACTCTGAAGAAATGCAGGTGACTGGGCAGCACTGCTCTCTTGGAGACCAGGAGCTTGCTGAGAGTTGTTGGTGGAATTGGTTTTCATTGAAATTGGTGCTGTTTTAGAGTGTTGATTATTTTGTGAGGAGAGGAGAAAAGAAAGAAAAAGAGACGATGGAGGGTTGGTTTCGTTTTTTTTTTTTTTTGTCTGTTATTTCCACAATCCAGAGTGCTGGGGATTCGAACCTGGGGCTCCAGCATGAGAGGCAGGCACTCCACAAGATGGGCTGTATGGCCTGCACTGGAATGGTTTCTTTGAGTTACAAAACTTGGTCAACTACAGACATAATTTGTGGATTGTATGCAGCGAAACAATCATGGCCAAGCCAAACAATGGCTATGGAATTCTTAATTTCCTGTTGACCACAATCCAGCAAGGAGCTTTTTTGGATGTCCATACCCAACCCTAGCCCTGTGTCCTGAGAGAAAGATTATTCCCCTGTTCATTAAGGATGAAAATGAAAGTAGCTGATTGATCCATGATCAGAAAAATATATCAGGGATCCAAGGATGCCAGGAAAAGGGGCAGATGTAGGAATATGTGGGAGTGAGAAGATGCTCAATTGTTGACTACAAATGGAGATATTGGGATCATTCACACATGAATCCATAGTCATTACATTTAATATTAACTGACAATTTCCTAGAAAGTATTTTTTACCCTTTTTTCCTTTTGTCCTTCTCTTTGAAAAATTCTAAAGAACAGAGAGCTGTGCATAATGCACAAGCCAGTTCAGATGCTGGAATTTCCCCACAATCTCAAGAATTGGTGAGCCAGCTGAAGTTTTGCCTCCTTTTCTAAGTCTGTTTCCCTCAGTAAAAGTGCTTCATCCAGACGCTTTTGGGAGTTATGAAAAGGCAAAGGAATGTGGTGATGGCTCATATGATCTGGGTTCTCTGAATGGAAACATGGTAGCAAAAGTGAAACATTCCTCATCCAATTTCTGTCTTCTCCTGGTTGTTTTCAGTTATTACTCTCAAGATTTATTAGAGAGCATGAAATGGCTAAAGTCATATAGTTGATCCCTCATTCATTTTTTTTGCAATTAGTACCACTCAAAAAAAAGTAATAATTGGTTACCAGTTGTCCTGTGACATGCGAGACACACAAGGGAGTACTCCTCTAATCAAAGGGGAAGGAGCAGGCATTGGTCAGCTAGGTTGTGAAAGTCATGGGTTTTCAAGGCTCCTGAAGGAGAAATAAGTTGATTGCACTCCCCAGAGTGTTTGTAAAGCCTTGGGGAACATGAACTTTCACAAGTGACTCCAGTGACATTGCACCTGCACCCCAGATACCACCCAGACTTCATAGATTAGCGGACTCAGAACACAGAAGCATCATAGTTCCCATGGCAAACAGAGACCATTCAGCTCCTGGCCACTTCAAACCAACATTCAAGTCATATGGCAGCTCAGCTGTGAGGTTTAGAAGATAGATGAAGGGAGTGGGCACCAGGGTCTTTTGCTTTTGAAGAAAAGATCCAATCCTTGTTATGCAGAAGACAAGGAAACAGACCCTAAGCTGTACAGAGACCCATGAGCAATAAATTCCCCCATATCCAGGCAGGAGTAGGGATCCCATTGAAGTCTGACAGCTCGCACTTCCACACAGATCCACTTGGTGGCGATGAACTCTGTTGATCACACCGAACTTGCTGAAAAGCAGCTCATTTGCCTCCTGATGCAGGCTATTAGCCCCCATAAATTCCATTGGTTCAACCTTGGAGCGAGGCCTACTTGAGAGCACGTAGTTCAGCAATCTTAGCACAGGCACCAGTCGATTTGTCTTCGGACCCCACTCCTCCATAATTGGTACCACCTGGTTTTCCTTCAGAGTCAGGAAACTAGACTAGGGGCCTAGCAGCCACATGGAGAGATGGATGATGAGTGCTCACCCCATTGGAGCATGCTGTGCAGACCCATGGTTTGGGTGATTATTGATTTGAGATACATCACATTCCATATGTTTGGTTTCTCATCCTATGCTACAACGTCTGGAAAGGATTCAGATGGAACATGGGATGTGCATGTTCCCTGTGATGTTGAGTGGCTCCTCTGGTGGCTCATGAAGAGGGGAGGGAGTCATTCCCTCTGCATGTTTGAAGGAGGAGAGCACCAGCCTGACATGCATGGAGAGTTGATCTGTGCTATCTCTAAAGACCAGGACCTCCTCCTGGTCTGCTGCCTTACAACTAGGCTGTACATTAAAACTAGCTTGCTTGGATTTTTCCATAGTCACACCATATCTAAACAAGATGCAGAAATATCTTGCCAATCTTTATTCACAATATGGTTCGTCTTCTTGACCAAATACCTCTCCATCGCAAGGGCCTGTGGGATATTGCCAAGAGTCATCTATCCAGCCCCTAGATGGAGCAGACAACAGGCTGGAGGATGAATCAACAACCTGGTGATGGAATGATAAGCACAGTTTTACAGGGCATAATAGCAGATTTGAAAATATACATAGCTGAAAGTGGAATTACTCAAAGCCTCCAAGCTGAATATTCAAAAGTGGAGAGTAAGGATATTTGGGGGGCCAATAGAGCTCAAAGTTGTTGATGGTGGAAAACATCTTCAAGACGCTATGAAACCTGCCATCAATCATGTTCAACCCAAAACTCTTCAACATATATTCAGCCACATCCTACACTACAAATACAGGAAGTAGTTATCGGCCACTCATTCTCTGTGCAACCGTGAATAATGAACCTCATTCCACTTTTGAGAACAACAATGCCCTTGCAAGTTCCTGTCTCTTTTCTGTTGTTCCCAAGGGTAAGCCAAATATATGAATCATGATTCCTATTTTTTCTGGCACTAGAACCATAAGCATAAGCCTTCCCAACTTCAAAGCAACTTCCCCCATGAGCTACAATTAAAGGCAGTTGATCCTCGGATATGCAACACTAATCCCTGCACTGCTTCTCTTGTGAATATCCATCAATATTAACAAGAGTCTAAAATAGGGCTCCATTCCTCTGGCCAGTGGATCTCCAATAATATTTGGTGAGTAGTTTGTAAATGCCCCATGATCCTCCTGAATGATATAAATACATGCTAACATTGATTCTGCCCCAAATCCGAACTTTATTCACTAAGAAATCACAGGCAAGCCTCTACAAAGCAAATGTGTGAGAAATTCCAGGGAAAAGTGTGGCTGTCTTTTGTGTTCACATCTTGGTTTATCAGTAGACATTGAGGTACACAGGGAAATTGCTCTGTTGTGGAAGTCCCCTTCATTGGCAGAGAATATATCAGTGTGTCCAGGAAGCCTGAAGAGTGCCTGGTATAAGTGTGGTTGTCATTTTGAATTTCCTGAAAGCTGGTGCACAAGGAGCAGCTGAAGAAATTGCTGAAGAAATATCCTCATAAGCATACTCATGAGAGACCCGTGATCTGTGTCTTAAGGAAAGTAGAATGACTTCATGGAGCAAGTACTCTGAAGAAATGCAGGTGACTGGGCAGCACTGCTCTCTTGGAGCCCAGTAGCCTGCTGAGAGTTTTTGGTGGAATTGGTTTTCATTGAAATTGGTGCTGTTTTAGAGTGTTGATTATTTTGTGAGGAGAGGAGAAAAGAAAGAAAAAGAGAGAGATGGAAGGTTGGTTTTGTTTATTTGTTTGTTACTTCCACAATTTCAGAGTGCTGGAGACTCAAACATGGGGCTCCATCATGAGAGGCAGGCACTCCATGAGATGGGCTATATGGCCTGCACTGGAATGGCTTCTTTGAGTTATAATACTTGATCACCTACAGACGTAATTTGTGAAATTGAATGTAGTGAAGCAATCATGGCCAAGCCAAACAATGTCTATGGAATTCTTAATTCTCCGGTTCACAACAATCCAGCAAGGAAATTTTTTTGATGTCAATACCCAAGCCTAGCCCTGTGTCCTGAGGGAAAGATTTTTTCCCTATTCATTAAGGACAAAAATCATAGCAGCTGATTGATCCAAGAGGAGAAACATATATCATGAATCCAAGGACACCAGAAACATGGGCAGAGGATGGACTATGTGGGATTTAGAAAATGCTCAATTGGTGACTACAAATGGAGATATTCGGGATCATTCTCCCATGAATCCCTAGCAACTACATTCAAAATCAACTCACATGTTCCTAGAAAGTATTTTTTTCATATTTTTTCTTTTCTCCTCTTCTTTGAAAAATTGTAAAGAGCAGAGAGCTGTGCATAATGCACAAGCCAGTTCAGGTGTTGGATTTTCTGACAATCTCAAGAATTGGTGAGACAGAGGAAGTTGTGCCTCTTGTTCTAAGCCTGTTTCCTTCAGTAAATGTGTTTCAGCAATTTAGCCAGATGTTGTTGGGAGATATAAACAGGCAAATCTGTGTGGTGATGGCTCATATGATCTGGGGACCCAGAATTGAAAGGTGGTGGCAAGAAGAAAACATTCCTCATCCAATTTTTATCTTCTTCCTGTTACATTGTCAGTTATTATTCTCAAGATTTATTACAGAATGATAAATGTCTAAAGTTATATAACTGATCATTCATATCGTTGCAATCAATTCCACTCAGAAAAATGTAACAATAATTTTTGAGATCTCCTGTGACATGAGAGCCATACATGGGAGTACTCCTCTAATCAAAGGTTGGAGCAAGCTTTGGTTATCTAGGTTGTGAAGGTCATTGGGTTTCAAGAAGCAGGAAGGAGAAGAAACTTGATAGCACTCTCCATAGTGTTTGTAAAGCCTTGGGCAACATGAACATTCTCATGAGGCTCCAGTGACATTGCACATGTGCAAAGATTCCACCTGAGTAATAGAGGAGGACTCAGGACATGGAAGTGTCATGGTTCCCATGGCAAACAGAGACCTTTCAGCCCCTGGCACCTTCAAACCAACTTTCAATCATGCAGCGGATCTACTGTGAGTGTTAGAGGATAGAAGATGGAAGTGGGTGCCAGAGTCTTGCATTTTTGAAGAAAAGATTCTATCTTTGTAACCTGGGTGACGAGGAAACATGCTGAAGCATTACAATGCCCCGTGAGTGATAATTCCACCCATATCCAGGCAGGAGAAGGGATTCCGTTGAAGTCTGACAGCTCGCACTTCCTCCCATGTCCAATATGTAGTGATGTGCTCCATTGGCAGCACAGTCATTGCTGTAAGGCAGCTCATCTGGCTCCTGATGAAGACTATTAGCAGCGACAAATTCCAGTGGAACACCTGGGACTGAGGGCTACTTGAGAGCATGTCAGTCAACAATATGTGCACTGGCACCAGTGGATTTGCTCTCTCACCCCACTCCTCTGGGACTGGTAGCACCCGGGTTTTCTTCAGAGTCAGGACAATATATTAGGGGCCTAACAGACACACAGAGATATTGGTGGTCAGTGCTCTCCTCAGTAGAGCATGCAGTGCAGAGCCATGTTTTAGATGATCCTTGATTTGGGACACATCACTTTCCATCTGTCTGGATTCTCCTCCTATCCTACGAACTCAGGAAAGGAGACAGATGGAACATGGGATGTCCATGTTCCATGTGAAGGTGAGTGGGTCCTCTGGTGGCTCATGAAAAGAGGAGTGAGTCAATCCATCAGCATGTTGGAACGAGGACAGGACAAACCTGACATGAAAGGACAGTTGTTCTGTGTTTACTCTAACTGCCAGGACCCTCGTACTTGCAGCTGTTTACAACTAGTCTGCACCCTGCAACAAGCCTGCTGGTATTTTTCCAGGGTCACATCAAATCTAAACAAGATGTTGTAATGACTTGCCAATCTTTATTCACAAAATGGTTCCTCTTCTTGACCAGAAACATAACTCTCTGTCACAAGAGCTTTTGGGATATTGCCAGGAGTCTTCTAACTAGCCCTAAAATTGAGCACACCACAAGCTGGGGGATGAATTAACAGCCTGGTGATGGCATCATGAGCACAGTTTTACAGGTCATAAGTAAAGGTTTGCACATAGACTGAGTGAAAGTGCAATTGTTCAAAGCTTCCAAGCTGAAGTCTCAAAAGAGTAGAATAAGGATATTTTGGGGGCAAGAAGGGATGAAGGGTGCTCTTTCTTGAAAACTAAGTGGAACTCACCATTGATCATGGTCAACCCACTAACTCTTCAACATATATTCAGCCACATCATACACTACAAATACAGGAAGCAGTTATTGGCCAATCATTCTCTATGCAACCATGAATACCAACACTCACTCCCCTTCAGAGAACAACAATACCCTTGCAAATTCCTCTCTCTTTTCAGCTGCTTCTAAGGGACAGCCAAATATACGAATCATGATCCTTATTTTTTTTCTGACACTAGAACCATAAGCATAGGCTTTTCCAACTTCACAGCACCTTCACCCATGACCTACAATTTAAGTGAGTTGATCCTGGTATATGCAACACTAAACCCTGCACTCATTCTCTTGAGGATGTCCATAAATATCAACAAAAGACTTCAAATAGGCTCCATTCCTCTGGACACTGGAGCTCCTATGATATTGGTTGAGCAGATTGTAAATGCCCCGTGATTATCCTGAAGGCTATCAATACAGGCTAACATCGATTCTGCCCCAAATTCTAACTTCAGTAAGAAATCACAGGCAAGCATCTGCAATGCAAATGTGTGAGAGAAGTTCCAGGGACAAGTGCGGCTGTCTTTTGTGTTCACCTCTTGTTATTCTAGTAGACATTGAGGTACACGGCGAATGTGCTCCAGTGTGGAAGTCCCCTTCATTGGCAGAGAGTATGGCAGTGTCTCCAAGAATCCTGGAGAGTGCCAGAAACAAGTGTGATTGTCATTTTGAATACCTGAAAGCTGGTGCACAGTGAGCAGCTGAGTAAGTGCAGAAGAATTAGCCTCATAAGCATACTCATGAGCGACCCATGATCACTGTCCTAAGTAGAGTACAGGACTTCATGGCACAAGTACTCTGAAGAAATGCAGGTGAATAGACAGCACTTCTCTCTTGAAGCCCAGTAGCCTGCTGAAAGTTTTTGGTGGAATTGCTTTGCATTGAAATTGGTGGTGTTTTAGAGTGTTGATTCTTTTGAGATGAGAGGAAAAAAGAAGAGAGAAAGGGAGATGATGGAAGGTTCGTTCCATTTGTTTGTTATTTACACAATCCAACAGTGCAGGAAATTCGAACCTGGGCCTTCTGCATGTGAGGCAGTCACTCTATGAGTTGGGCTATATGGCCTGCACTGGAACGGCTTCTCTGAGGTACAACCCTTGATCTCCTACAGACATAATTTGTGAAATTGTATGCAGAGAAGCAATCATGACCAAGCCAAACAAAGTCTATGGAATACTTAATTCTCCTCTTCACATCAACCAGCAAGGAAATTTTTTGCATAACAAACGCAAGCCTAGCCCTGTCTCCTGAGGGAAAGATTTTCCCCCTCTTCATTAAGGACAAAAATAGAAGTAGCTGATGGATCCATGATCAGAAAAATATATCAGGGATCCAACAATGCCAGGATCAGGGGCAGAGGCAGGACTATGTGGGATTGAGAAGATGCTCAATTGTTGACTACAAATGGAGATATTGTGGATCATTCACACATGAATACCTAGCCATTATATTCAAAATCAACTGACACTTTCCTAGAAAGTAGTTTTTACTTATTTTTACTTTTGACCTCTTCTTTGAAAAATTATAAAGAGCAGAGACTTGTGCATAATACACAAGCCAGTTCAGGTGCTGGATTTTGCACAAAATCTCAAGAATTGGTGAGGCAGATGAAGTTGCACCTCATGTTCTAAGCCTGTTTCCCTCACTAAATGTGCTTCAGCAATTTAGCCAGACACTTTAGGGAGATAAACAGGCAAAGGCATGTGGTGATGGCTCATATGATCTGGGGTCCATGAATTGAAACATGGTGGCAAAAAGAAAATATTCCTCATCCAATTTCTATCTTCTCTCTGCTATCTATTCAGTTATTATTCTCAAGATTTATTAGAGAGTGATAAGTGGCTAAAGTCATATAATTGATCCCTCATTCATTTTGTTGCAATCAGTTCCACTCAGATAAACGTAACAATTGGTTACCAGTTATCCTGTGACATGAGAAACATACATGGGAATCCTCCTCTAATCAAAGGGCAGGAGCAGGCATTGGTCAGCTAGGTTGTGAAGGTCGTGTGGTTTCAAGACTCAGGAAGGAAATGTCACTTGATTGCACTCCCCATAGTGTTTGTAAAGCCTTGGACAACATGAACTTTCACGAGTGGCTCCAGTGCTCTTGCACCTGCATCCCAGATTCCACCTGAGGTCATTGAGGAGCAGACTCAGAACACAGAAGCATATTGGCCATTTAGCTCTAGGCTTCACTCTCCTGCTTAGGAACCCCGGGTTGCTCTGCTTTACAGGGGATGAAGATCCCTAGGGAGAAGTACTGGTTCCTGAATACCCAGAAATGAAACTGTTGACAATCAGGGATGTGGCCATTGATTTCACTGAAGAGGAGTGGAAATATTTTCAGCCATCTCAGCAAAACTTACATAGAGATGTGATGTAAGAGAATTACAGAAACTTGGTCTTCCTGGCAATGACTTCTCATAATACCGAACAATTTTCACCAGACCGTGGCAAAAGACATATTTCAAAAAATGATTAATGGAAAATATGGAAATTGTGACCTTGACTATTTACAACACAGGACAATATGGAGAAATTTAAGTGAGAGTGAGCATCAGAAATTAAATGATCAAAAACCATGCCTCATTCAACAGCAGAAAATTCATACTGGAGATACGTTCTGCAAATGTAAAGAATGTGGCAAAACTTTTAATGCAAAATCACACCTTATTCACCATCAGAGAATTCATACAGGAGAGAAGCCCTACCAATGTAAAGAATGTGGCAAAGCTTTCTTTGAAGGAGCAAACCTTACTCAACACCAGAGAATTTATATGGGAGAGAAGCCATTTAAATGTATAACATGCAACAAAACTTTTAATCACAAATCACACTTAATTCGCCATCAGAGAATTCATACTGGAGAGAAGCACTACCAATGTAAAGAATGTGGCAAAGCTTTCTGTCAAAGATGAGAGCTTACTAAAAACCAGAGAATTCATACTGGAGAGAAGCCCTACCAATGTAAAGAAGTGGAAAAACTTTCTGTCAAAGGTCACACCTTATTCTACACCAGAGAACTCATACAGGAGAGAAGCCTTTCAAATGTCCAACATGCAACAAATCTTTTAAAGACAAATCGTACCTCATTCACCACCAGAGAATTCATACAGGAGAGAAAACCTACCAATGAAAAGAATGTGGCAAAACTTTCTATCAAAGATCACACCTTACTAAGCACCAGAGAATTCATACTGGAGAGAAGCCCTACCAATGTAAAGAATGTGGCAAAAGTTTCTGTCAAAGATCATAAGTTACTCAACACCAGAGAACTCATACAGGAGAGAATCCCTTCAAATGTACAACATGCAACAAATCTTTTAATGACAAATCGTGCCTCATTTGCCACCAGAGAATTCAAACTGGAGAAAAGCCCTTAAATGTACAACATGTAACAACACTTTTAATCTCAAATCGCACCTTATTCGCCATCAGAGTATTCATACTCAGCAAAAAAGCTGGAGTATCCATCCTTATTTCAGACAGCGTGGACTTCAAGCAAAAGTTAGTCAGAAGGGATAAAGAAGGTCATTTCATACTGCGTAAGGGAAGCATAAATCAGCAAGATATAACAATCATAAATATCTATGCCCCAAACAGTGGCTCATCCATGTATGTCAAACAAATCCTTCTCAATTTCAGAAACCAAATAGACCATAACACAATAATACTAGGTGATTTTAACATGCCTCTCTCACCACTGGACAGATCTTCAGACAAAAATAAACAAAGAAACCATAGATCTCAATAACACAATCAATAATTTAGACTTAACAGACATTTAAAGAATATACCATCCAACCAAGAGCGAAAATACTTTCTTCTCAGGAACACATGATTCCTTCTCTAAAATAGACCATATATTATGCCACAAAGCTAATGTTAGCAAATACAAGAAGATAGAGCCACTGCCTTGTATTCTATCAGATCATAATGGATTGAAGTTAGAAATAAATGAAAGAGTAAAACACAGAAACTATTCCAACATCTGGAGATTAAAAAATATGCTATTATATGATGAATGGATGACATAAGATATTAGGAAGAAAATTAAAAAATTCTTAGAGGTAAATGAGAACAAAGAAATATCATATCAAAATCTCTGGGACACTATGAAAGCAGTACTTAGAGGGAAATTTATTTCATGGAGCACATTTAATAAAAGAAGTAAAACTCAACAAATAAACGACCTAACACTACAGCTCAAAGCCCTAGTAAAAGAAGAACAGAACAGCACCAAAAGTAGTAGAAGACAGGAAATAGTTAAACTCAGAGCTGAAATCAATGAAATTGAAACAAAAGAAACAATACAAAAAGTGACAAAATAAATAGTTGGTTCTTTGAAAAAATAAACAAAATTGATAAACCTTTAGCCACACTAACAAAGAGAAGACGAGAGAAAACCTAAATCACTAAAATTTGGAATGAACAAGGAAATATCACAACAGACAGGATTGAAATACAAAACATAATTAGAAGCTATTTTGAAAATCTATACTCCAACAAAATAGAAAATTTTGAAGACATCAACAGGTTTCTAGACACATACAAATTGCCTAAACAGAACGAGGAGGATGTACACAATTTAAATAGACCAATTTCAAGTACTGAAATAGAAGAAGTCATCAAAAGCCTACCAACACGGAAAAGTCTGGGACCAGATGGGTTCTCAGCTGAGTTCTACAAAATCTTTAAAGAAGAGCTCATTCCAATACTTCTCAAAGTATTCCATAAAACAGAAGAGGACGAACCCTCCCAAACTCATTCTATGAAGCCAATATCACACTGATACCTAAACCAGACAGAGACACATCGAAGAAAGAAAATTTCAGACAAATATCTTTAATGAATATGGACGCAAAAATTCTCAACAAAATTTTAGCAAACTGCATACAAAAACATATTAAAAAGATTGTGCATCATGATCAAGTGGGTTTCATCCCAGGGATGCAAGGTTGGTTCAACATCAGGAAACCAATAAATGTCATTCACCATATGAATAGACTTAAAGTCAAGAATCACGATTATTTCAATAGATGCAGAAAAAGCATTTGATAAAATACAGCACCCCTTCATGCTCAAAACACTAGAAAAAATAGGGATAGTGGGAACATTCCTTAACATTGTAAAGGCCCTTTATGCTAAGCCCAGGGCTAATATCATTCTAAATGGTGAAAAACTGAAAGCATTCCCCCTAAAAACTGGAACAAGGCAGGGAAGCCCTCTTTCACCACTTATATTCAATGTCGTTCTTGAGGCTCTAGCCAGAGCAATTAGACAAAGCAAAGAAATTAAAAGGATACAAATTGGAAAAGAAGAACTCAAGCTATCCCTGTTCGCTGATGACATGATTATATATTTAGAGGAACCTGAAAATTCGACCAGAAAACTCTTAGAACTCATAAGTGAAATCAGTAAAGTAGCAGGTTACAAGATCAATGCTCATAAATCCAACGCATTTTTATACATAATTGATGAATCTTCAGAAAGAGAAATTAGGAAAACTACCGCATTCACAATAGCCTCAAAAAAAAAAATAAATAAAATACATGGGAGTCAATCTCACAAAAGAGGTGAAAGACCTCTACAATGAGAACTACAGAACACAAAGGAAAGAAATTAAAGGACATCTTAGAAGATGGAAAGATCTCCCATGTACTTGGATAGGAAGAATTAATATTGTCAAAATGGCCATACTACCTAAAGTGCTATACAAATTCAATGCAATTTCAATTAAAATCCCAATGACGTACCTTACAGCAATAGAGCAAACAATTATGAAATTCATCTGGAAGAATAAGAAGCCAAGAATAGCTAAAGCAATCCTTAGCAGGAAGAGTGAAACAGGGGGTATTGCAATACCAGATCTTCAACTCTACTACAAATCAATAGTAACAGAAAGGGCATGGTATTGGTACCAAAATAGAAAGGTAGATCAATGGTACAGAATAGAGGACACGGACACAAACCCAAATAAATACAATTTTCTCATACTAGACAAAGGTGCCAAAAATATGCAATGGAGAAAAGATAGCCTCTTCAACAAATGGTGCTGGAAGAATTGGAAATCCATATGCAACAGAATGAAACTAAACCCATATCTCTCACCATGCACAAAACTAAACTCAAAATAGATTCAGGACCTTGGAATCAGACCAGAGACCCTGCAGATTATAGAAGAAAAAGTAGGTCCACATCTTCAACATGTTGGCTTAGGACCAGACTTCCTTAACAGGACTCCCATAGCACAAGAAATAAAAGCAAGAATCAATAACTGGGAGAGATTCAAACTAAAAAGCTTTCTCTCAGCAAAGGAAACTATTAGCAGTGTGAAGAAAGAGCCTACAGAGTGGGAGAATAACTTTGCCAATCATACTTCAGATAGAGCGCTAATCTCCAAAATCTATAAAGAATTCAAAAAACTCTACTCTAAGAATACAAATAATCCAGTCGACAAATGGTCTAAGGAAATGAATAGACACTTCACAGAAGTTCTACAAGCAATCAACAAACATATGGAAAAATGTTCAACATCTCTAGTAATAAGAGAAATGCAAATCAAAACCACCCTAAGATTCCATCTCACCCCAATTAGAATGGCGATTATCAAGTATTTGAGCAACAACAGGTGTTGTCGAGGATGTGGGGAGAAAGGTACACTCATACATTGCTGGTGTGGTTGCAAATTACTGCAGTCCCTCTGGAAAGCAGTGTGGAGATTCCTTAGAAAACTTGGAATGGAACCACCATTTGACCCAGCTATCCCATTCCTTA
Source organism: Sciurus vulgaris (assembly GCF_902686455.1). Lineage (NCBI taxonomy): Eukaryota > Metazoa > Chordata > Mammalia > Rodentia > Sciuridae > Sciurus > Sciurus vulgaris. Next base: position 19,411 of record NW_027632709.1, on the reverse strand, counting down.
GCCTATACCCAAATGACTTAATATTAGCATACTACAGAGATACAGCCACATCAATGTTCACAGCTGCTCAATTGACAATAGCCAGACTGTGGAACCAACCTAGATGTCCTTCAATTGATGAATGGATAAAGAAACTGTGGTATGTATATACAATGGAATATTACTCAGCCATAAAGAATGATAAAATTATGGCATTTGCAGGCAAATGGATGAAATTAGAGAATATCATGCTTAGTGAGATAAGCCAATCTCAAAATGCCAAAAGACGAGTGATATCACTAATAAGTGGATGATGACACATAATGGGGGGAGGGAAGGGTTACTGTTAGGGTTAGAGTTAGGGTTAGGGAGGGAGGCCAGTATGGAGGAAGGAAGGACTGTATAGAGGGAAAAGCAGGGTGGGAGGAGTGGGGGAAAGGGAAAAATAACAGAATGAATCAAACAACATTACTCTATGTAAATTTATGATTACACAAATGGTATGCCTTTACACCATATACAAACAGAGAAACAACATGCATCCCATTTGTTTACAATATAAAAAATACATTATAATAAAAAAAGAACACAGAGGCATCACGGTTCCCATGGCAACCAGAGACCATTCAGCTCCTGGCCTCTTCAAACCAACTGTCAAGACATATGCTCTCAGCTGTGAGGGCTATAGGACAGATGAAGGAAGCAGGTGCCAAGGTCTTGCACTTTTGTAGAAATGATTCTATCCTTGTTGCCTAGGCGACATGGAAACAGGCTGTAAGCGGTATAGAGTCCTGTGGTGATAAATCCCCCATATCCAGGCAGGACAAGGGATCCCTTTGAAGTCTGACAGCTTGCATATCCACCCAGGTTACCTAGGTGGCGCTGTGGTCTGTTGGCAGCTGCTCTGTTCTTTTTTTTTTTTTTTTTTTTTTTTTTTTTTTTTTTTTGTTTTTTTATTGTAAACAAATGGGATACATGTTGTTTCTCTGTTTGTACATGTCTTAAAGGCATACCATTTGTGTAATCATAAATTTACATATAGTAATGTTGTTTGATTCATTCTGTTATTTTTTCCCTTCCCCCCACCCCTCCCACCCCTCTTTACCCTCTATACAGTCCTTCCTTCCTCCATACTTGCCCCCCTCCCTGACCCTAACCCTAACCCTAACACTAACCCTTCCCTCCCCCCCATTATGTGTCATCCTCCACTTATTAGCGATATCATTCGTCCCTTGGCTTTTTGAGATTGGCTTATCTCACTTAGCATGATATTCTCCAATTTCATCCATTTGCCTGCAAATGCCATAATTTTATCATTCTTTATGGCTGAGTAATATTCCATTGTATATATATACCACAGTTTCTTTATCCACTCATCAATTGAAGGGCATCTAGGTTGGTTCCACAGTCTGGCTATTGTGAATTGAGCAGCTATGAACATTGATGTGGCTGTATCTCTGTAGTATGCTGATTTTAAGTCCTTTGGGTATAGGCCAAGGAGTGGGATAGCTGGGTCAAATGGAGGGTCCATTCCGAGTTTTCTAAGGAATCTCCACACTGCTTTCCAGAGTGGCTGCACTAATTTGCAGCCCCACCAGCAATGTAAGAGTGTACCTTTCTCCCCACATCCTCGCCAACACCTGTTGTTGCTTGTATTCTTGATAATCGCCATTCTAATTGGGGTGAGATGGAATCTTAGGGTAGTTTTGATTTGCATTTCTCTTATTACTAGAGATGTTGAACATTTTTCCATATGTTTGTTGATTGCCTGTAGATCTTCTTCTGTGAAGTGTCTATTCATTTCCTTAGCCCATTTGTTGATTGGGTTATTTGTATTCTTCGTGTAGAGTTTTTTGAGTTCTTTATAGATTCTGGAGATTAGCGCTCTATCTGAAGTATGATTGGCAAAGATATTCTCCCACTCTGTAGGCTCTTTCTTCGCATTGCTGATAGTTTCCTTTGCTGAGAGAAAGCTTTTTAGTTTCAATCTATCCCAGTGGTTGATTCTAGCTTTTATTTCTTGTGCTATGGGAGTCCTGTTAAGGAAGTCTGATCCTAGACCAACAAGGTGAAGATTTGGACCTACTTTTTCTTCTATAAGATGCAGGGTCTCTGGTCTGATTCCGAGGTCCTTAATCCATTTTGAGTTTAGTTTCGTGCATGGTGAGAGATATGGGTTTAGTTTCATTCTGTTGCATATGGATTTCCAATTCTCCCAGCACCATTTGTTGAAGAGGCTATCTTTTTTCCATTGCATATTTTTGGCACCTTTGTCTAGTATGAGAAAATTGTATTTATTTGGGTTTGTGTCCGTGTCCTCTATTCTGTACCATTGATCTACCTTTCTATTTTGGTACCAATACCATGCTGTTTTTGTTACTATTGCTTTGTAGTAGAGTTGAAGATCTGGTATTGCAATACCCCCTGTTTCACTCTTCCTGCTAAGGATTGCTTTAGCTATTCTGGGTTTCTTATTCTTCCAGATGAATTTCATGATTGCTTGCTCTATTTCTGTAAGGTATGTCATTGGGATTTTAATTGGAATTGCATTGAATTTGTATAGCACTTTAGGTAGTATGGCCATTTTGACAATATTAATTCTTCCTATCCAAGAACATGGAAGATCTTTCCATCTTCTAAGGTGTTCTTTAATTTCTTTCTTTAGTGTTGTATAGTTCTCATTGTAGAGGTCTTTCACCTCTTTTGTGAGATTGATTCCCAAGTATTTTATTTTTTTCGAGGCTATAGTGAATGGGGTAGTTTTCCTAATTTCTCTTTCCGAAGATTCATCACTTATGTATAAAAATGCGTTGGATTTATGGGCATTGATCTTGTAACCTGCTACTTTACTGAATTCACTTATGAGTTCTAAGAGTTTTCTGGTGGAATTTCCAGGTTCCTCTAAATATATAATCATGTCATCAGCGAACAGGGATAGTTTGAGTTCTTCTTTTCCAATTCGTATCCCTTTAATTTCTTTGGTTTGTCTAATTGCTCTGGCCAGAGTCTCAAGAACGATGTTGAATAGAAGTGGTGAAAGAGGGCATCCCTGCCTTGTTCCAGTTTTTAGGGGGAATGCTTTTAGTTTTTCACCATTTAGAATGATATTAGCCATGGGCTTAGCATAGATGGCCTTTACAATGTTAAGGAATGTTCCCACTATCCCTATTTTTTCTAGTGTTTGGAGCATGAAGGGGTGCTGTATTTTATCAAAAGCTTTTTCTGCATCTATTGAAATAATCATGTGATTCTTGACTTTAAGTCTATTAATATGGTGAATTACGTTTATTGATTTCCTGATGTTGAACCAACCTTGCATACCTGGGATGAAGCCCACTTGATCATGGTGCACTATCTTTTTAATATGTTTTTGTATGCGATTTGCTAAAATTTTGTTGAGAATTTTTGCGTCGATGTTCATTAAGGATATTGGTCTGAAATTTTCTTTCCTTGATGAGTCTCTGTCTGGTTTAGGTATCAGTGTGATATTGGCTTCATAGAATGAGTTTGGGAGGGTTCCCTCCTCTTCTATTTTATGGAATACTTTGAGAAGTATTGGAATGAGCTCTTCTTTAAAGGTTTTGTAGAACTCGGCTGAGAACCCATCTGGTCCCAGACTTTTCTTTGTTGGAAGGCTTTTGATGACTTCTTCTATTTCAGTACTTGAAATTGGTCTATTTAAATTGTTTATGTCCTCTTCGTTCAGTTTAGGCAATTCATATGTCTCTAGAAACCTGTTGATGTCTTCGAAATTTTCTATTTTGTTGGAGTATAGATTTTCAAAATAGCTTCTAATTATGTTTTGTATTTCAATCCTGTCTGTTGTGATATTTCCTTGTTCATTCCGAATTTTAGTGATTTGGGTTTTCTCTCGTCTTCTCTTTGTTAGTGTGGCTAAAGGTTTATCAATTTTGTTTATTTTTTCGAAGAACCAACTATTTATTTTGTCAATTTTTTGTATTGTTTCTTTTGTTTCAATTTCATTGATTTCGGCTCTGAGTTTAACTATTTCCTGTCTTCTACTACTTTTGGTGTTGGTCTGTTCTTCTTTTTCTAGGGCTTTGAGCTGTAGCGTTAGGTCGTTTATTTGTTGAGTTTTACTTCTTTTATTAAATGCGCTCCATGAAATAAATTTCCCTCTAAGTACTGCTTTCATAGTGTCCCAGAGATTTTGATATGATGTTTCTTTGTTCTCATTTACCTCTAAGAATTTTTTAATTTCCTTCCTAATATCTTCTGTTATCCATTCATCATATAATAGCATATTGTTTAATCTCCAGATGTTGGAATAGTTTCTGTGTTTTACTCTTTCATTTATTTCTAACTTCAATCCATTATGATCTGATAGAATACATGCTAGTGTCTCTATCTTCTTGTATTTGCTAACATTAGCTTTATGGCATAATATATGGTCTATTTTAGAGAAGGATCCATGTGCTGCTGAGAAGAAAGTGTATTCGCTCTTGGTTGGATGGTATATTCTATAAATATCCGTTAAGTCTAAATTATTGATTGTGTTATTGAGATCTATGGTTTCTTTGTTCAATTTTTGTCTGGAAGATCTGTCCAGTGGTGAGAGAGGCGTGTTAAAATCACCTAGTATTATTGTGTTATGGTCTATTTGGTTTCTGAAATTGAGAAGGATTTGTTTGACATACATGGATGAGCCACTGTTTGGGGCATAGATGTTTATGATTGTTATATCTTGCTGATTTATGCTTCCCTTAAGCAGTATGAAATGACCTTCTTTATCCCTTCTGACTAACTTTGGCTTGAAGTCCACACTATCGGAAATGAGAATGGATACTCCAGCTTTTTTGCTGAGTCCATGCGCATGGTATGTTTTTCCCCATCCTTTCACCTTTAGTCTATGGGTATCTTTTTCTATGAGGTGAGTCTCTTGCAGGCAACATATTGTTGGATCTTTCTTTTTAATCCAATCTGCCAGTCTAAGTCTTTTGATTGATGAATTCAGGCCATTAACATTCAGGGTTATTATAGAGATATGATTTGGTTTCCCGGTCATTTGGTTCATTTTTTAAATTCTATTTATTTATTTCTTTGACACAACTTGTTTCCTCCTTTATTTGACAATTCCTTTAGGATAATTCCTCCCTTTGCTGATTTGCTGCTTTGTTTTTCATCTCTTCCTCATGGAATATTTTGCTGAGAATGTTTTGTAATGCTGGCTTTCTTTTTGTAAATTCTTTTAGCTTTTGTTTATCATGGAAGGATTTTATTTCATCGTCAAATTTGAAGGTAAGTTTTGCTGGGTATAAGATTCTTGGTTGGCATCCATTTTCTTTCAGGGCTTGAAAAATGTTGTTCCAGGCCCTTCTAGCTTTTAGGGTCTGGATTGAAAAGTCTGCTGATATCCGTATTGGTTTCCCCCTGAATGTAATTTGGTTCTTTTCTCTCACAGCTTTTAAAATTCTGTCTTTATTTTGTATGTTCGGTATTTTCATTATAATGTGCCTTGGTGTGGGTCTGTTGTAATTTTGTGTATTTGGAGTCCTATAAGCCTCTTGAACTTGATTTTCCATTTCATTCTTCAGATTTGGAAAATTTTCTGATATTATTTCATTGAATAAATTGTTCATTTCTTTGGTTTGTTTCTCTAGGCCTTCCTCAATCCCAATAATTCTTAAATTTGGCCTTTTCATGATATCCCATAGTTCTTGTAGATTCTGTTCATGATTTCTTACCATCTTCTCTGTTTGTTCAACTTTGTTTTCAAGGTTAAATATTTTGTCTTCAATGTCTGAGGTTCTGTCTTCCAGGTGTTCTATCCTATTGGATATGCTTTCTATGGAGTTCTTAATTTGGTTTATTGTTTCTTTCATGTCAAGGATTTCTGTTTGGTTTTTTTTCAATATCTCTAACTCTTTATTGAAATGATCTTTTGCTTCCTGTATTTGCTCTTTTAACTGTCGATTGGTGCGATCATTCAATGCTTGCATTTGCTCTTTCATCTCATCGTTTGCTTCTCTGATCATTTTAATTATGTACATTCTGAACTCCTTTTCTGTCATTTCTTCTGCCATGCTGTCATTGGGTTTTATTGATGTAACATCTAGGTTTGTTTGCAGCATTTTCTTTCCTTGTTTTCTCATATTGTTCAGGTATCAGTTGACCGCTGAGATATTGCAGATTTCCTCTATTGACTTACAATGTCCCTGAAGATTTCTATATATATCCCCCCTTAGCCTTCAGTAGGCTGAAGTCTTGGAGGAAGTTGATAATGCGGAGCTCCACAAGGAAGCTGCCTCTCTAGGAGTGGTGGCCTTCAGGAGGGGTATAATCCCTGCTAGTGGGCAGAGGTGCCTCCACTTGTTGACCAATGGTCATCCAAAGGGACCTAGGCTGCGGGCTGAGGCAAGGCCTGTTTGGGCCTGAGTCTCTGGTTTTACCGTCCTTGTGGGGAAACCTCACCCGGCAGGGAAGACTCACCTGGTGGGGAGGTCTCGCTGGTCAGTACCCTCCTAGAGGTTCCCCTCAATTACAGCTACCGCCTGGGCTGGGCTGCCTTCCTCTGCAAAGTTCTCAGGGGCCCGGCCCTACCTCCTGGGCCTGGGAGCCTCACCCTTCGCAGATGAATCTCCTTAGGCTGCCCCTTCTCAGAGAATATGCCCTCAGGCCTGGAACCTTTGCTCCGCCCTAAGCCTGTCTCTGTGCGGCTCTTCCACCCAGAAGCCTCCTAGATCCTGTGACCCTGCTCTGCCCCTAATTGCCTGGCTATGCGGCCCCTCCTCTGAGCAGCCACCTGGGGCCCCGTACAATCTCTCTGAGTCCCAGAGACCCGCCACACGCCTCTTCCTCCAGACAGCTGCCCAGTATTCCGGTGCGGTCACTAGGAGTCCAAGAAACTCACTGCGTGCCTCCACCTCCCACCAACCACCCGTAGCCCTGGGCAATCAATCACTCCGAGTCGAAGTGACCCTCCCCGTTCCTCCTCCTCCTCCAGATAACCCCCCGAGTGTTCAGGAGTGGTCGCTCTGGGTGGCTCTGAATCCACGTGACCCGCTGCACGCGTCCTCTGGGCAACCGCCCGGAGCTCTTGGTGCGGCCACTCAAGACCAAGCGACCCACCACGCTTCCTCTCCAGGCAGCCCCCCTGTGTTCAGGCGCTGTCCCTTTAAGTCCAAACAACTCACCACTCGCCTTCTCCTCTGAGCAGCCGCCTGGAGCGCTAATGCAGTCACTGCGAGTCCAAAGGACCCGCCGCGCTTCTCCTCCTCCTCCGAGCAGGCCCCGGGGTTCAGAAGTGGTCTGAGTCCAAACAGCTCGCCACGCAGCCTCTCCTCTGGCAACCGCCTGAAGCTCTGGTGTAGTCACCCCGAATCCAAGCGGCCGCGTTTCTCTTCCTCCTCCTCGTCCTCAGGGCAGGCCCCGGGGTTCAGAAGCGTCGTTCTGAGTCCAAACAGCTCGCCGCGGAGTTTCTCTTCTGGCAACCGCCTGTAGCTCTGGTGCAGTCACTCCGAATCCAAGTGGCCACGCTCCTCCTCCTCCTCCTCAGGGCAGGCCCCGGTGTCCTGAGTCCACACAGCTCTCCTCGCCACTCCTCCCCTGGGCAGCCGCCGGATCCCCAGTGGTTGCTCCGAGTCCCAGCGCTGTGCCGAGCAGCCTCCAGCTGCTCTGTTCTTGATGACAGGCAGCTCATTTGGCACCTGATGCAGGCTATTAGCCCCACAAATGCCAGTGGAAGAAGCTGGTACCGAGGGCTGCTTGAGTGCATGTGGATCAACAATCTTAGCACTGGCACCAGTGGATTTGCCATCTAACCCTACACCTCCAGGGCTGGTAATAACCAGGTTTTCTTCATATTCAGGAAACTATCCTTTGGGCCTATCAGCCACATGGAGAGATGGGTGGTGAGTGCTCACTTCAGTAGATCCTACAGTGCAGCGCCATGGTTTAGGTGATCATTGATTTGGGACAAATCACATTCCATCTGTTGGGGTTTTCCTACACTACATAGTCTGGAAAGGAGACAGATGGAACATGGGATGTCCATGTTACATGTGAATGTGAGTAGCTCATCTGATGGCTCATGAGGAGAGGAGGGAGTCCTTCTGTCAGCATGTTGGAAGGAGGACAGCACGAACCTGACATGCAAGAACAGTTGTTCTGTACTCACTCCATCTGCCAGGCACCACCTCCTTGACTGCTTCCTTACAACTAGGATGCACCCCAAAACAAGCATGCTGGAATTTTTCCAGGGTCACATCAAATCTAAACATGATACAAAAAAGACTTGCCAATTTTATTCACAAAATGGTTCATCTTCTTGACCAGACAAATACCTCTCTGTTGCAACAGTCTTTTGGATATTGCCAGGAGTCCTCTAACCAGCCTGAGGATGGAGTAGACCCCAAGCTGGGGAATGAGTTAACAGCCTGGTGATGGCATGATAAGCATAGTTTCACAGGGCATAATAGCAAGTTTCAACATAGACCATGCTGAAAGTGGAATTGTTCAAAGCTTCCAAGCTGAATTTTCAAAAGATGTGAGTAAGTACTTTTGGGGGCCAGAAGGGCTGAAGGTTGTTGATTCTGGAAAACAACTTCAGAGAATAGACCCTGTGACACTCACCATCGATCATGGTCAACCCACTAACTCTATAATGTATATTCAGCCACATCCTACACTAGAAATACAGGAAGTAGTTATCGGCGATCTTTCTCTATGCAACCATGAATACCGACCCTCATCCCCCTTTTGAGAACAATGACCTTTCAAATTACTGTCTCTTTTCTGTTGCTCCCACATGCCAGCCAAATATATGTATGTTGATTCCTATTTTTTCTGGCACAAGAACCATGAACAAGGCTTTCCCAACTTCACAGCACCTTCCCCCATGAAGTACATTTTAAGCCATTTGATCCTGGGATATGGAAAACTAATCCCTGGCTCTCTGAATGAAGAGTGCTCCACATTATCAGACATTTAATCACCAAACAGTCTACAAATATTGAAGTGTGAAGACCATACATTGGCAAAACCTGAATATCAAAACTGAAGTGGTTCCATAATATAATAGCATATAATAGAATGCCTGAGAAGGAAAACCATACCTCAATCATTTGCAAATTGTCAAATCTGTTTTCCTTCTTCATTTGTTTCTATCCACTGCCAACATGCCTAATGCCTGATGTCTCTGATTTCCTTCTTCTGGTGTGAGTTCTTGTAAAGAGGGGCTCTTGTGTCATTCCTTCCCCTCCAAAGCACAATGCATTAGTTCCCAGATCCGTGGTAAACATGAAAACAGCTCACAACCTGAGTTGTTGTTAGGCTTTACCCAATTCTACACCGCATCTCTTGAGGACATCCATCAATATTGATAAGAGTCTATAAAAGAGCTCCAATTCTCTTGACACTGGAGCTCCTATGATATTGGGTGAGGATGTTGTAAATCACCCATGATCCTCCTGAATGCTCTCAATAGAGGCTAATATCGATATAGAAGCAAATCCTAACATTATTCACCAAGAAATCACATGCAAGCCTCTGCAAAGCAAAAGTGTGAGAGAAATTCCTGGGACAAGAGCAGCTGTCTTTTGTGTTCACCTCTTGGATATCCAGTTGACATTGAGGTTCATGAGAAAAGTGCTCCAGTGTGGAAATCACTTTCATTGACAGAGAGTATCGCAGTGTGTCCAAGAAGGCTGGAGAGGGCCAGGTGCAAATGCAGTTGTCATTTTGAATTTCCAGTCACTGAACAAGATATACCTCAAAAAAAAAAAAAAAAAAAAAAAAAAAAAAAAAAAAAAAACAGAAAACATGAATCAAAGAAAATGAACCTACCCTTTTTGAGGGCTAGTTAATATTTTAGACTAATTGCATATTTTCTGAAATAGTTCAGTATTATTTATTAAAAAATGCTTAGTTTATAACCTGGTGAAATGTTTACAATATATATTTGTTTTCAAGTAGTATATATTTTTTCCTTTAATGAAATTCCCTTTTACAATAGTAACTTTGACAGGTAGTAGAGAAGAAAAATAGAAAGTGTTGAATTTCTTCCTCACCAGACTTACTTGAAATGATAATTGGGGGCATCATAATAGACATTGATGAGATTACAGGTAGCAAGGTCTACCACAATTTGATATTGCATATTCCCTTGCTTTCTTTATTAACTTTCATGGAAATTCTGCATCTTTTTGGTCAGTGCCTGATATTTGCTTCTGTCACATTCTTTCCTTATGGAGCATAGATTTGTTGTTAGCATACAAATTATTTTAAACTAAATAGAAATGTAGAATATTTTTTCTAAAGTACACATAAGAATAGAGAATTCTGAGCACATCAGATTTTTAAAATGTTTAATCTTTTTTAAATTGTCAAAAATTAATTCATACCATTTCCTCTAAAGTTTAAATGTAACATTATCATATGAAGCAGCGATTCTGTTCCTAGGGTTATATTCAAAATGTTGAAACAAAGTCTTGTTCACATTATTTGCCACTTATAATTAATTTTTTTTTTTTTTGGTACCAGGGATTGAACACAGGGGCACTTAAACACTGAACCACATCCTCAGCCCTTTTGTACATTTTATTTAAAGACAGGGTCTTGTTGAGTTACTTAGAGCCTCACTAGGTTGCTATGGTTGGCATTGAGCTTGTGATCCTCCTGCCTCAACCTCGAACTGCTGGGATTACAGGCATGTGCCAATGTACCTGGCCTAAATAACTTTAAAATGTTATATTTTAAGAATGTTTCACCTTGGTAATAGGCATGTGATTGTTTAAAGATTCTTTATACAATTTGAGGCAATATTTTCATAGTCATTGTATAAATAATACTTAAATACTTTTGTTTAATTCTCCAATTCACATGCTTTTCTAGATGTCTCTCAATAGGAATATAAGTTCTTAAGGCAAGAATTATATCTTTTATATTAACATGCTTAAGCATAAATCACATACTAGATAGTTAATCCATGAAGAAATGGATGCGAACATGGTTGAGATATTTAAAGTCAGAAAATGGATAAAATGGTTATATTAGTTTTGTGATTATCAACTAATTTTTATTACATGAGAAAGGGATAGATATTAACCAACTTACAATATTTTAAATATTTTTATAAATATTTTTCATAGAAATTATTTTAACTCGCTTTATATGAATAGTCATAGACATGAGTTTATAAGTAGTAATCTTTGTTACAACTTTTGTTTTCTGCTTTGGCATTGCTTTCTCAGTCCTTCTTTTGTGATCCTGAATCTGGGGTGGTGATGGAAGGATTTTCAAATACTGTGAAACACAGAGCCTGTGGTGAAGACTGGCAGGCCTCCACGATCTCACAGCATGCATTCCTCCCTCCACCAGTTCATGGGCTCTTTCAAAAAACTCCAATTGCAGAGACCTCAGAGTGTTATTTGAGGATGTCTTGGTTCCCTCCTGGCAATGCCCAGAAATGGAAGCAGATTTAGTAATTTGTTCATTTGTCTATTTTATCTTTCTGCTTATAGAACCTGTCGTCTATTTCATTGCTTGAAATTGATTTATTTAAGTTGTGTATTTCCACCTCGTTCAGTTTAGGTAGTTCATATGTCTCTAGAAACTTGAGTCTTCGAGGTTTTCTGTTTTGTTGGAGTATAGATTTTCAAAATAGCTTCTAATTATGTTTTGTATTTCACTCCTGTCTGTTGTGGTATTTCCTTGTTCATTCCAAATTTTAGTAATTTGAGTTTTCTCCCACTTTTTCTTTGTTAGTGTGGCTAAGTGTTTATCAATTTTGTTTATTTTTTCAAAGAACCAACTATTTATTTTGTTAATTTTTCCGATTGTTTCTTTTGTTTCAATTTCATTGATTTTGGCTCTGATTTTAACTATTTCTTGTCTTCTACTACTTTTGGTGTTGGTCTGCTCTTCTTTTTCTAGGGCTTTGAGCTGTAGTGTTAAGTCATTTATTAGTTGATTTCTCCTTCTTTTGTTGAATGCGCCCCAGGAAATAAATCTTCCTCTTAGTACTTCTTTCATAGTGTCCCAGAGATTTTGATATGATGTGCCTTTGTTCTCGTTTACTTCTAAGAATTTTTTTTATTTCCCTCGTGATGTCTTCTGTTATCCATTCATCATATAATAGTGTATAATTTAATCTCCAGGTATTGGAGAAGTTTCTGTTTTTATTCTGTCATTTATTTCTAATTTCAATCCATTATGATCTGATAGAGTACAAGGTAGTATCTCTATCTTCTTGTATTTGCTAACAGTAGCTTTGTGGCATATGACATGGTCTATTTTAGAGAAGGATCCATGTGCTGCTGAGAAGAAAGTGTATTCATTCTTTGTTGGATGGTATATTCCATATATGTCGGTTAAGTCTAAATTGTTCATTGTGTTATTGAGATCTATGGTTTTTTTATTCAATTTTTGTTTGGATAATCTATCCAGTGGTGAGAGAGGTGTGTTAAAATTGTCTGGTATTATTGTGTTGTGGTCTATTTGACTTCTGGAATTGAGAAGGATTTGTTTGATGTACATGGATGAGTAAATGTTCAGGGCATAGATATTTATGATTGTTATGTCTTGCTGATTTATGCTTCCCTTAAGCAGTATGTAATGTCCTTCTTTATCCCTTCTGACTAGTTTCGGCTTGAAGTCCACATTATCTGAAATGAGGATGGATACTCCAGCTTTTTTGCTGTGTCCATGTGCATGGTATGTTTTTTTTCCATCCTTTCACCTTTAGTCTATGGGTATCTTTTTCTATGAGATGAGTCTCTTGCAGGCAGCAAGTTGTTGGATTTTTCTTTTTAATCCATTCTGCCAGTCTATGTCTTTTGATTGATGAGTTCAGGCCATTAACATTCAGGGTTATTATTGTGATATGATTTGTATTCCCAGTCATTTGACTCATTTTTGTTTTTTGACATGATTTGCTTTCCCCTTTATTTGGCTATTCCTTTAGGCTAGTTCCTCCCATTGCTGATTTGCAGCATTGTTTTTCATCTCTTCCTTATGGAATATTTTGCTGAGAATGTTCTGCAATTCTGGCTTTCTTTTTGTAAATTCCTTTAGCTTTTGTTTATCATGGAAGGATCTTATTTCATCGTCAAATCTGAAATTAAGTTTTGCTGGGTATAAGATTTTTGGTTGGCATTCATTTTCTTTCAGGGCTTGGTAAATGTCTTTCAGGCCCTTCTATCTTTTAGGGTCTAGGTTGAAAAATTTGCTGATATTCTTATTGGTTTTTCCCTGAATGTAGTTTGATTCTTTTTTCTTGTGGCCTTTAAAATTCTGTCTTTATTTTGTATGTTAGGTATTTTCATAATAATGTTCCTTGGTTTGGGTCAGTTTTAATTTTGTATATTTGCAGTCCTATAAGCCTCTTGTACTTTGTTTTCCATTTCATTCTTCAGATTTGGGAAATTTTCTGATATTATTTTATTGAATAGATTGTTCACTCCTTTGGTTTGTTTCTCTAAGTCTTCCTCAATCCCAATAATTCTTAAATTTGGCCTTTTCATGATATCCCATAGTTCTTGTAGATTCTGTCCATGATTTCTTACCATCTTTTCTGTTTGGTCAACTTTGTTTTCAAGATTAAATATTTTGTCTTCAATATCTGAGGTTCTGTCTTCCAGGTGTTCTATCCTATTGGTTATGCTTTCTATGGAGCTTTTAACTTGGTTTATTGTTTCCTTCATTTAAAGGATTTCTATTTGTTTGTTTTTTTCAATATCTCTAAATCTTTATTGAAATGATCTCTTGCTTCCTGTGTTTGTTCCATTAACTGTTGATTGGTATGATCATTTAATGCCTCCATTTGCTCTTTTGTCTCCTCCTTTACTTCCCTGATTGTTTTAATTATGTACATTCTGAACTCCCTTTCTGACATTTCTTCTACTGTGCTGTCATTGGTTTTTATTGATAAGTATCTAGGTTTGTTTGGGACATTTTCTTTCTTTGTTTTCTCATTTTGGTCAGATGTCAGTGGGACTTTGTGATATTGCACAATTCTTCTATTGGCTCATAGTTTCCCTGTAGATTCCAGTGTATCACCTTCCTGCCTTCAGTAGTCTGAAGTCTTGGAGTAACTTGATAATGCAGTGCTTCCAAGGAAAGCTGCCCCTAGCCCACTACTCCTTCAAGGATGTGGAGCTGGCTCTGTGTGGACAGGCTTTCACTTGGGGGCCTGCTCCCAGGAGCTAGCCTGGAAAGGCAGTTCCCACCAGAGGGTGCCAGGCTGGGGGCTGCTTCAGAAGTCCCTGGATGACCTGTCCTGATCCCTGAAGCAACCAGCAGGCAGAAACTCACCTCCCTGGTTCAGGGACTTGAAGCTTGGTTCTGTGCAGAAAGGCTCTCACTGGGGGGCCTGCTCCAAGATGCTGGAGAATCTGGCTCTGTAGGAGGAGCGCACTGCCAGAGTGCACGGGGCTGCCTGGGAAGACTCTAGCTGCCCTACCCTACTCTAATCAGCCACCCAAATCCGGGTCTGCCACCCGGGCAGCACTTCATTGAGTGGGGGAGACTCACCCCATGGCTCTCTTAATCCATGTCTCTCAATGCCTCCCCTTCTTGAATCCTGGGTTCTGGAGCAACTGGAAATGCAATCACCCTCTAGTCCACCATCTTGGATCACCCTGTGGAAAAAGCCTTTGGCCGGGGGGTCCAAGGGGGCAGGTCCACCTGGAGAGGTCTCTGGCTGCCTTGCCCTGGTCCCAGAGGCTGCTTGCAGGCCGGAGGTCTCCGCTGCCTTGGGGACTTGTGGCTGGCTCTGTGTAGAAAGGCTCTCACTGGGTGGTCTGCTCCAAAAAGCTAACCTCGAAAGGCACTTCCCACCAGAGTGGGCCGGGCTGCAGGTTGCTTGGTGAAGTCCCTGGCTGCCCTGTCCTGTTCCATGAAGCAACCCGTGGGCAGGAACTCACCGCCCTGTTTCAGGGACTTGAAGCTTGGTTCTGTGCAGAAAGGCTCTCACTGGGAGGCCTGCTCCAAGATGCTGGAGAATCTGGCCCTGTAGGAGGAGCCTACTGCCGGAGTGCACGGGGCTGCCCTACCCTACTCTAATAAGCCACCCGAATCCGGGCCTGCTGCCCGGGCAGCACTTCACTGGGTGGGCGAGTCTCACCCCAAGACTATATTTTAGTCCAAGTCTCTCAATGCCTCCCCTTCTTGAATCCTGGGTTCTGGACCGACTGGAGATGCAGTCACCATCTTGGCTTGCCCCGCGGAAAAAGCCCGAATGTCTTTTTTATAAACTAACTGTTGTAGTCACTCCTGGTGGACTGCTTAGTCTAATCTAAATTATGATAACATACTTGTGGGAGAAATTTAAAGCAACAAAATTTACATTTTGAAATGCAATAGTGAAAATACAATGTTTTAATCTTTTAGTAAATATTCACAGCATATTAAGAATAAACTTTAAAACTCAGTTACAAGGAAGATCTAACATTTATATGTCTACAGAATATATGTAGGTATCATTATTCTTGGGAAAGGATATTCAATAAGGTCAAGATTTCAAATCGCCATAAATTATCAAAATAATTTCAATTATTTCAAATTTGTTGGTGATTAGATTTGAAAGAGAAAGTTATTTCAATACTATTAGAAGAACGAACATGAGAAATTATATAGAAAATAATTTTAAAAGATATTTTATATTGAAAAACTAGCCCTGTCAATTATTAAAATACATGCATTATTGCAGTAGTGTGATGGCAGCAATGACATCAACAGAATGAACTTGAATACAGGACTGCTACTTACACAATTACATAGGAATTTTTTCAAGTTGGATATTTCAGTTAATAGAAGTGATTAAGTATTATAAAATGTATTAAATATCAAATCTTAAAGATACACTATGCTTTCCTTAGACATGAACTGAAATTATACACAGATAAAATAAGAAAAAAAGGTTCTAAGTACTGTAGAAGAGGAAAACATCTCATTTATTTGTAAATTTGATGCATTTCAGGCTTTTACTTTAGTACTCAAAAACTAGAAACTATTATGGGCAATACATTTTGAGTAACAAAAATGTTAAAATATTGCATGATGAGAAACCAAATTGAAAAATATATGAATGATCCAAATATTAAAAAGAATGCAGAGTAATAGTAATCTTTAAAAAGATCTTACATAATTTTTAGTGAAAAGAAATAAAGATATAACAAGGCTTCAAGATCTAAACTTAGCTAAATTTGTGGCCATATAAAAGCAGAAAGTGAAAGCTAATGAAGAATTTTATTGAAATTCTACCAACATACACACACACACACACAAAGAGAGAGAGAGAGAGAGAGAGAGAGAGAGAGAGAGAGAGAGAGAGAGAGAGAGAGAGAGAGAGAGAGAGAGAGAGAGAGACAGAGACTGTACACAAATTGTGGAGGGACCATTTATTCTAATCCCTTCATGAAATTTCTACACAATTGTTGACTACAAAGAAAACCAAACTGAAACTTTAGAGGTAGGTAAAAAACCCTCAAGTTCAGTCCTGTGTGGAATAATTGACCTCATATCAATAGAGAAGTAGACTCATGCCACACTGTAAGAACTATGCCAAAGAGGATATATGTAGATAATTCCACCTTAAAAAAAGCAGAATGCATATTTTTCTCAAGTCTGCTTGGAATATTTCTTATGCTGGAGAATATGTTGCATGAACAATAAGCCTCAATAAATTTAAAGGAATCTAAATAACACAGTTTTTGTATCTAAAGAGAATAAGATCCATCAAATGAATAGTACTGATATTAAAATATGTCAAATTCTACAACACATTTTAAAATAACCAATGGTTAAAAACAATTCATATCATCAGTTAAACATATTTTAAGATGAATGAAACAAAGACAAAACCAAAGAGCACACAAATTTATGGCATGAGGTTTAAAATGAATTCAGTGCTCATTTTTTAAACAAAATCAGTGCTTAAAGGAAAATGGATTCTATGAATTTCTATATTAAAAAAAGAGGAATATCAAATCAATAACCTAAACTTCCACCATAAGAAATAGGTGAAAGGAAGAAAGCACGCAGAATCTAGGAGAAAAAGAACTTTGAGAACAGGAATAAATATTATAAAAGTATAAAGAGAAAATGAAATAAAACTTGGTTTGTTGAAGAAAAGTTCAAGCCTTTAACAAGAATGATTTTTGAAAACCAATACACTAAATTACTAAAATCAGGAGAGATTGTCACTACAGACTTATGTTAATAAAAATTTTATGAAAAGGAATACTCTGAAAAATATTTCTAACAAAGTATAAAATAAGATGAAAGGGACAAAATTCCTAGTAAGATACACTTACTGAAAAAGAAGAAGTAGAACAGACAAGACATATAAACACAGAGGATGGATTGATAGCTTAAAATATTTTCTCAAGCCCATGTCCCAACTATTTTACTGGTGAATAAACAATCACAGAATAGAATTAATACTTTAAAAATCTTCAAAGAAAAAATTAATGAAGTGGAATGTGTCCCAAATCAGTATAAGGTAGTAACCCCTTAATGTCAAAATCGAAGACATCCAAGAAAACTAAAAATACAGATAAATGTTCTTAAAAATTTGACAAAATATCTAAAAATATACTAAATACAATATGCAACAAAATGCTTAGAAGTGAAGATCAAATGGAATTTATCATAGGAAAGAAAGATTATTTTCACATTGAACATTGAACAATCATTACAGTAACTTATTCTATTGGATTGAATTGTTTACCCCAATAATTTTAAATGTAAGTTGATATAAAAATTATAGGGGGGCTCAGTACCATCTTGTCTCCATCTAGAGGTGTGCATTTTCCTAGGCTGATAAGATAAAGGCGACTGTTTCACATAGGCTTTGGTTTCTCAGCATCTGGTGCTGCCTTTACCATTTGGGAAAGTCTGTGATATTTTTTTCCAATAGTGCAGACCCCACTTCCGCTGGAGCTGGTGTTTATTGCTACTGACCACAGAGGCTTAGAAGGCCCAACTGAGGCCATTTTGAGATAACAACCAGGCCCCGTAGGACATCTGGCTGGACTGAATGAACCCTGTCTCCAGGATGATCCCTCAGTCCAACCGATCACTCCCTGTCTCTGGGGCCCTCACATCAACTGACTGCTCCCTGCTGCCATGACCCCCAGACCAACTGACTGCACCCTATCACTGGGAACCCAGACCGATTGATTGCACCCGGCCTCCAGGATCCCACAACTACACCAAACATGCCAGGCCTCCAGGATCCCTGCCGGACCAACTGCATCCCGTCTTCAGGACCTCCAGCTGACCACATCAACCCCTGAGCTGCAACTCCCCACTTGTTAAAACATTTCGCATCCAAAGAGGCCATCTTGGATAATCCTGGAAGCCATAGTTCCCATCTTCGGGTGGGGCACATTCCATCCTGTGAAGCCTGCTGGAGGTTTGAAACTCATTGAAGCTTGGTACCTCTCATGCATCAGGCTACAGAACACTGGGAGGTTTCTTTAGTATGTGACTGTTATACAGTAGATTTTTTTTTTCTCCTTTTTTAAAAAAAATTAAGTTTTTATTTCTTTACTTTTCTTGCTTTCTTTTCCTTTTGTTTACCTGTTCCCTCAGAGTCTCTTTCTCCCATTTTTGCATGCTAACATTCGATTTCTTTTGATTACACTCTCACCCTTTCTATTTTCTGGAACTTCTGTATATTCTTTTCTTATTCCATTAACAGCCATATTCTACATCCCTCTGCATCCTCTTTGTTCTCCATTAGAAACTACAGGCTTTTTGCAAACCTGTTTGTTTTACCGAAGATAACATTTGAACTCATTTTGTTTATTATGACAATTTTGTCATTGTCACCATAGGGGCTATTTGGTCTAGGATTGCATAGTATCTGATTTGGGCAATGCTAATATTGATCTCCCCTTAAAGAAAGGGTTTTGGAAAACCCTATAGGGGGAAATCTGCAATACCACAGACCTGCACTGCTAGAGGGGAAGATACATGAACAATATGAAAAAACAAGGAAAGAAAATGATCCAAACAAATCTAGATTCTATGGAATCCAATGACAGTATGTTAGAAGAAATGTCAGAAAGGACTTCAGATTATACATAATTAAGATGATTCACGTCAAAGGATGAGATAAGAGAGAAAATGCAGGCAATGAATGATAATACCAATAAGTTGAAAGAGCACTTGCAGGAAGCAAAAGATCATTTCAAAAAAGAAATAGAGATTCTCAAAAAAAGCCAAAAGAAAATCCTTGAAATGAAGGAGACAATAAACCAAATAAAAAACTCAATGGAAAGCATCACCGACAGACTAGATCACTTGGAAGACAGAACCTCAGACAATATTTAATCTAGAATATAAAGTCACACAAACAGCGAAGATGGTAAGAAATCATGAGCAGAATCTCCAAGAACTATGGGACATCATGAAAAGGCCAAATTTAAGAATTATTGGGATTGAGGAAGGCACAGAGATACAAACC